>NW_018108436.1:74459-79128 GCF_000183805.2 Loa loa | reverse complement strand
TAATAATAATAATAATAATGAGAATAATAATAATGATAATAATAATAAAAATAATAATAATAATAAATAATAATATACAATATGTCATTAAAATTTTTGTTATTAGAGAAAAACGTAAATATGAAGCTTAAAGATTTTTTTTTTTCAATTTTCTATTACTATTATATATGCATACTATTTCTTTTGAAATAATTGTCATCAAAATGTTTGACAATCATCTAAAATGATAAAAAAAGAACAAGAAAATATGTAAGCATAATCAAAAATTATGAACATATTTATTATCATTAGTACGAATTTATTGAGTTTATCATTATCAATTTTTGAAAAATTTATCAAATTACAATCTAACAATTAATCGCATTTCTATTTTCGAAGAAATTATTCAACATTATACATGGATTTATCAAAATCATTATCATTATCATTGCCAACTATTGACATTATCATTACCATTATCACTATTATTATTCATACTGATTAATTATCCATTAAAATACTTATTAATATTGTGAACTTTTAATTACTACTGAAATCTTATTTTGTTATTGTTATAGTATAGTCTACGATTGAAATGATTTGAAATGTGTGTGCAAATTTGCATATTTGATAATTTTTTTTTCAATCATTAAAAAAAGAATTAAAAGTTGAAAGTCTTTGAAAAAAAATTATTTATAACTTTGATTTGTTTGTTTATTTGTTTGTTTACTTGTTTGTTTGCTATAAAAAAGAAGGAAAAAGTTTCAAAGAAATAACTGTGCAAACGAAAAAAAAAAGAAAATGCATTTTTTCTTACCATAATAATAGTTTTGTTTACAGTAAACAAATAAATGATGAGTCATCGTAATTAATTTAGAAAATAAAAGGAAAAAATTGATAAAAAAGATGGGATCCATGCCAGCTTTTTTGATCCTTCTTCTCAGCTACTTACTTTATCCACTTGACTAATCCTTTCATTTAACTTTTTTTTTCCTTTTATGCAAATTATACCCAAAATCCTTTTGTTCTACCGTTATTTCTTATTCATCCTTTTCTTTCTTTCTTCCACTTTTTCCACATCTATTACCTCATTTTCCAACTCCTTTCCCTAATCTCTAATCATTGTTTTGTGCGCAAACTGTAAAATAAAATAATTGTCACACGTGTCACAGCTAATGTTGATTCTTTTTGTCTTTTATTATTCATTCATTCATTCATCCATCCATTCATTCGATGGACACAACGACACTACGACACTTACCACTTCAATCACAATGACAAAATTTGCATTTTCATTTCTTTTTTTCTTCCATTTAGATGATGGAATAACGTAAACATATGGATATTTCCATTCATTATTATCAACTATCATTTCAAGATGATAAATTTGTAAAATGATTATTCTTTAACTTTACAGAGAACTTTTGATGATAATTTTTAAATTTTGAAATTTTACTTATTTAAATAACAAAAAATAGTGATAATGATGACAATGAATAATGATTATAATGACAACTGATGATGATGATGATAATGACAATAATGATGCTGATGTTGATGATGATGATGAAAATAACAATGATGATAATGACAAACAGCTAAATAATTCATTAGGAATATGGGAATTTTGTCATAATAAGATCAGTAATTATATTATCCAAAATTTTTTTGAAAAACCGATATGATTAATCAATGATGATGGTGAAAATAGCAGGAATGAATGATGATAATGATGTTGATGATGATAGTGATAATGATAATTTACAATGATAGATGATAATGATGATAAATTATTGCTAAGAATACATTTGAATTTCTTCATTGTTCATTCATTTATTTCATTATCACTATCATCATCACTTTATGCACATCAATTCTCGGATAATTGTAATTAAAGATAAAATAAATTATTGAAATTAATTATTAAAATGTAAAGATCATTTGCTAATAAGAAGCATAATTCTTTGGATGCATAAAATATAACAAAAATTGAATGAAAAGATAAAGAAGTGATTAAAATTTGATTAATGAGCTGCAAAATGATAACATATCATTTTTTGTTTTTTTTTTTATTATCAGAATGAATCATAAGGTAATGAATCACAAGTAATTATAGTAGTAAAAATAATTACTTAATAATTTTCTCATTTCCATTCAATCAACTGAAAACAAACAAACAAATAAACAAAACTTTTGATCTTTACATAATACATTCCCAATTTTATGACTCATTTTATTATCACTTAAACAGATGAAGTACTGTCATATTTATTTATCGATGTAATTAACGAATTGAAGTAATGACAAGAAAGAGAAAGTAAAAAAAGAGAGAGAATAAGAAGGAAACAAAAAAAAAGAATTCAATACATATTATTAATGCTTTTATCTTCTTCTTCCTTGCCATTTTCGTATTTGAAGTGTTGCATATGTGGATAACCCAGTGATGATGATGATGGTGACAAGTTCAAGGGTCATTGAGTCAATGATATGTTTATGATCGGCATCTTTCGGTTCTTTTATTTCTTTTTTCTTACTCTTTTTTTTATTTATTTATTTATTTATTTTTTCCAGGTATTTTGATATAATGAATAGAAAGAATATTGGTGGAAAAAAGAAGAAAAAATGAAATAATGCAAAAGTACGAAAAAAAAAAAAGGAAAAAAAGAAAATGGATAGGATAGTTGTGGTCAGATGAATAAATGGACAAATGGACGAATGGACGGATGGACGGATAGATTACGGGTAGATTTAGGGATATCAGATTATCAGATTAATTTTCAATGATGTAATATGCACCGGTATCTTTCTTTTGATGATAACCCGATATATGAGAGCGGTAATGAAATGAACTATATGCAAAATATTGCCTATTTCAATTTTAACTTATTCCAATTTATCAAGAATAATAGATAATTAATGTTTAAAAAAAAAAAATGTCGGCAAATCCTTTTTGTTTTTTTTTTTTTTTTAAATATCCAAAATATTAAGAAGCAAAAAAGAGAAGGAAAAAGGCTTTAACATATCCGATCAGATCTGTTACAACTTACAACAACTTATAATGACAAATTGACCAGTAATGGGTAATCTGGCGTATGTGACATTTGGTTACTTCAAAAATCTTTCGTTTCAAGTAACCGAAGTATTACAGGAGGCAACAAGTAATGTAATATTTTTGGATCAGATCTGTTATAATTTACAGGCTAAAAAAAAAGTTGAACGAAGAGAACTTTTTTTTTTAAAAAAAAAATAAAACCAAAAAACATTTTTTAAATTCAATGTATTATGAAGCAGTGAAAATTTTTAAATTTTAATAATATTTTTGAAAAAGAAAAACGCGAATTTTTAAATTTAATAACAGTTTAATTCGTGCTTTGTTATTCCTTTTCCTTCATTTATTTCAAAACAAAAAAAAAAAAAAAGAGAGATTTGTATTTAAGCATATAATTCAAACATACTGCAAATAGTTAATTAAAATATTGGAAATGATTTAAATTCATTTTTCATTTTTTTTTTTGTTTAAAAACCATTTAATTTTAGATTTGACGAAATAGCAAATTTTTTTTTCCAGTTTATTATTGCTGTATTTAAGAACATTTGTATCGTTTATGAAATTATCGCTCTTTGTAAATGCATGATTACTGTATCGAATAAATTATATACCGTCAAAAACTGTGAAAATATATTGAAAATATTTGTGGGAAAAGAAAAAAGGTAAGAAGGAAACGTTTTAAAACTTTTTCACTCGTATCCGAATTCAATTTTAATCACAATTAATCAAATAATTACAGTATCAGACGATTTATAAACTGTTAAGCATTATGAATACATATTTATTTATTTTGCAAAAACATGCAAATACATATATTTTTAATTAAAAATTTAATCATAATATACAATCATTGTAATATTTATACAATAGATTTGCATATTCACAATTATACGGTATAAATAAATTAATCATACTACACGTCATAATACATTATCATGTTAAATAATCATAATACACAATAATAATAAATAATCACAGCGCATTATCATGATAAATTTACAGCGATACGATATACATAAACATAATACCATGCCATTACATTTATTAACAATGAATAAAATTAACATTAATAGTAATAAAGATAATAATCATAATAAATAAATAGATAAACAAACTAAATAAATAAATAATAACAATAACAATGATTATGATTATAGTAATAGCAACGATAATAATAGTAACAATAATGATAGCAATAACAATAATAATAATATTTACTAATAATAATAGGTATTCGTTTTTCGCTTTTTTTATTTTTCCTTCTTTCTTCTTTTTTCTCCGATGCTATTTAAATGAAAGCCAAAAGTAATTACACCACAAAATTGTTATTTAATTTAATTTAAATAAAGCATTTCATATTTATTATAGAACGAATCGACCCAATAATACAATATAAAAGCAGTTTATATTAACGAATACCAATGAAAAGCATTTGTCACCATTCAATGACAATAATGTCAATCAACGAAATCGAAATAGCTATTTAAAATTGCCTTTGCATTTAATATTATTCCTGGTTAATTCTAATTGTAAATTTATTCAGCTCCCACCGTCTCATATATGAACACTGTTCAAATACATCAATAATTAATAATAATAATAATAATAATAATAATAATAATAATAATAATAATAATAATA
>NW_018108436.1:56136-74404 GCF_000183805.2 Loa loa | reverse complement strand
ATAATAATAATAATAATAATAATAATAATAATAATAATAATAATAATAATAATAATAATAATAATAATAATAATAATAATAATAATAATAATAATAATAATAATAATAATAATAATAATAATAATAATAATAATAATAATAATAATAATAATAATAATAATAATAATAATAATAATAATAATAATAATAATAATAATAATAATAATAATAATAATAATAATAATAATAATAATAATAATAATAATAATAATAATAATAATAATAATAATAATAATAATAATAGTAGTAATAATAATATAGATATCATATACGTAAGAACTTAAATTCAAATATACATATATGTACATTTGAATTTAAGTTCTTTCCATTTATTTACATTTGTTTTATGTCAATTATTAAACAAAGCGAACGAAAAAATGAAAGTAATGAATGAAAGTAATGAATGTAAATGAAAGTCGATTTAGGTTTTGATATTTTATTTTTAGTTTTCAATTAGTATGATGTTTTTTTTTACGTAATGAAATAAAAATTAGTCAAACTTTTCCATTTAATAATTATCAGCAATGATAAAGGAAGGATGGACTATAGTATGTTGTCAATTAATAGTAAATCAATAGATAATGATATTATCAGTTTCCTTGAATGGAATATTTATTTGTTATCACCAATAAACAACAAGCAGATTGATAAACTGTATTCCAGTTTAAGACTATTCCCAATTTACAATTTATGACTATTAAATTAAGAGTTTAGGACTATTGATGACTATTCCAAGAATTTACTAAATATAAAAAAAAAAAAAAACATAATCGAAATTCCTTTTGATTTCTTAAAATATATAATGTATAAAAATTAAAAATTTAATGTATCGATTGGTTTTTTTTTTCATTTTTCTTTTCAAACTTCATTAAACCGTTTAAATAAATCTTTTTAAACTTTCAATTCAAACAATCGTAATACTTAATATAAAATTATATTTTCACTATAATATTTATTGACAAAAAAAAAAAGTAGTATCATATGTATATTTATGCCTTAAACAATCATTCCATAATTACTGATATTTCAATTTAAATATTTAAGTTTAAGAGTTTTCTTCATTTTAAAAGAAATCAAAAAACAATGAAATATATTTATATATATTTAATTTGATTTCCTTTCAGTATATATGTTAAATGTAAGTGCCAAATATTTGAATCAATTCTAATCCAAAAAAAAAAAGAAAAAGAAGAAGCGATGAGATGTCATAGTTTTTGTCGCCAAATACCGTATTTCCTCCTTATCTACCGGGCTATAATTATACGCATTAAGAAGTAAAGACTCGTGAGAAGAATACGAATGATGTGATTAGGCGTATGATTGCCGAAACTTTTTTTTTTCCGTGAAATTTCCGATCTTAACGATAACAGTTCCTTTTTTTTTTCCTTCCTTCTTGATTGATTGATTGATTCAAATCTTTTTACACATATTTTTTACTTTCTTATCAATGATAATGATTACTATATTTGCACACTTACTTTATTTATTGTCCCTTAGTTAATTAATTAATGTTATCATTTTTATCAACGATAATAATTATTATCTTTGAATACTTACTTTGTTTATTGTCCCTTAATTAATTAATATTCTCATTTTTATCAATAGTAATAAATAATTACTATGTTAGAAATACTTACTTTATTTATTGTCCCCTAATTAATTAATATTATCATTTTTATCGATGGTAATGAATAATTACTATGCCTGAATACCTACTTTATTTAGTGTCCCTTAATTAATATTATCATTTCTTACCTTTCCTTTTTTTTGGTATAATTTAATGCTAAGTGTCAGTTTGCACATAAATGAAATAGAAGAAAAAAATTTTGTTAGTAATTTAATGAAATTCAAAATTTGAAATGTCATTTCCAATTATAAAATTATTCGTCAATTTATTCAAATTATTCATGGCATTTGAAAATTTCAAACGATTACCAAAAATAAAGTATTATACAGTGATATATAATTAACCTTTAGGAAGAGAAAATTCGAAAAATCAAATTTCTTCTTTTCAATTTAATATTTTGATCTTTGTAATAATTTGAAACATACAAAATCCATATTTCAAAAATAAGGTTTATTCCATTATTTTTGTATATATTTGAAAGGTTTCCAGGAAAAATAGGAGAACGAATAAATTTTAGTCAAATTTAGAACAACAAACTTTAATCAAAACTTGAAATACAAATCTCAATTGAAATTCAAAAGCAATCATCACCTACATATCACTTATAAAATTATGTTTTAGGAAAAAGTATAAAACTGTTAAAATTCTTACTATTCATTTTCTCATTTCTCTGTCATAGTTTAGAAAAAAAGTTATTAAGAATGAAAATTTGAAAATTAAAATTGCTAAAATTTATTACCATTTTACTTGTTCATTTTCCGATCATAGTCTAGCTTTCCATTGTAATTGTTGTCATTTGAAGTGGATAATTTTTTCCACGATTGCGATAATCCATACCGCTTAGCCTACTTTATTAACCATTTAATTTATATAATAGCAGTAAATTGGAATCATTCATGAGATTAGCTATAAAATTACTTTGAAACATTACAATTATCAAAAGTAAATGTTACATCTTGCAATAAATTATTGATTATTAAATAAAACAAAAAAATAAACAAATAAATTGAAATTCAGCATAAAATTTTGGACAAATCTTCAAAATAAATTTAAATAAACAAATTGAGAAGAATGAAATAAACAAGAAAAGGAATCGAAACATTTTTAGAAATTCTCTTCTATCTCTTACTTTTACGAATAGCAACTGTGGTATGATAATTATGATTGTAAATTCCACCCGAACCATTAACATCTGGTGGGCCGTACAAATAACACATGGTAATCATCATTTCCTTTGTTTCTTCCGTTCCGTTTCCTGCTGCTTTTTCATCGTCTATCATCTTTATACTATACTAATCTACCTTCTTCTCCTATCCTTAATATCTAATAAATAAATATTGAAGTGTTGTTAAATGCTTAATGAACAGATCAAAGAATTATGCTCTATCGACCGGAAAAAAAAAAAAAACGCTCTATCAACCGGAAAAAAGTTGCACTATAAAGATAATATTGGATATTATATACCGTGAGATCCTTACTGAGTAAATTCAACAAATAAGCCTTATCTGATCGGAAACATACAGTAAGTTATATTAAATGACACAATAGTAACTATAATATCTTCATTTAATTTAATGAAATAACCTTCCAAAAAAAAACTATTCAAAATAAAAAATGAATTCTTATTATTAGTAGTCGGTCATATTTCTCATCATATAGAGTGTACAAATCAAATATTAACAGATCAAATAATTCCGACTAAAAAACAGATCATTTTGAGAGATAAACGCTAAAACAATATGAAAATCCAATAGTACAGTTGAAATGGATTAATTTGAATCGATATCACAGATGAATTACACAAATTTGCGAAATAACTGTCATCACCATGATGAAATATACATATTTATAGGGAAAACGTTATTCAGGAAAATTCTATCATTCCAATCTATGATATCTCATGGCAACTTAGGATAATAAAAGAGTATAGAACTTACGTTGTTACTTGGACGAATATTGAATTTTAAATTTTATTATTTAGATTCACAATAACCAGAAATTAAAAAAATGAAAACTTCATAAAATTATCAAATTACACGCTGAGAAAAAAAGAGTAATTGATTAATTGTTAAAGATTATCTTATGAAAATGAAAAAAAAATCATCATAACTATTTAATCATTCATTAATTCATTCATTCATCGATCAAGGCACGCTGTACAAGTATCAGTGCACTTTTTCGCTTATTCCGTTCTTCCATCAAATTTAAACGAAGCGTTTTGATATACTCATCTTTGGCAGCTAATTCAGCACGTAATCTTCGACACTGAAATAATTGCTGAATTATAAGCATTTTTAAAATATAATGAATGGATATGGAAATAATATTAAAACCAGCTGCCTACCAGGAATTCATTATCTAATAAATTGCACATAAAACGGTCATTAGTGATGTGTGACGTAGTGAATACGCACACATTATAACAAACAATATTAATTAAGGTAACCAGAACGTGGAAATCAATTACAATGCTATTCAAAAATTGAGAAAAAAAAAGTTGATAATAATACAAAAAGCAATCAGTAGTAATTATTTTCCGTTAATATCTTGTGCATGTCTAATCTAACAGATCGTAATCTTTCCTCTTTCCATGTTTTCGGGAATTTTCTAAAAGAATGGGTAATACAAGAAGGAGACTCTACTCAAAAAACTTGAGCTTGTCCTTCACCTCTCATCCATAATATCAGTACAACTATAGTAATTAAAACATTCTCATATAATATTCGGAAACAATGAAGTTACAAAACTTCCCGTAGATCTAAAACAAACTTGAAAATATAGCTTCTAAAAAAGACAAACTTCTGCTTCCAGACGACGATAATCACGAAGGAACGACTCAACTTGCCCAGCAAACTGTCCCGTAGAATCACTACTTACAGCTGATGAACCCGCTTCCGTGTCTCTATAAGTAAAAAGTTTATGGAACAATATGCTACGTTCTGGAAAAGAGTAAATAATCTAGTATAAATAATATGAATATCATTTAGTTCAATCTAATGATATATAACTAATATCATTTAATTCAATCTATTGATATATAACCAATCTTTAAATCCTTACAAATAGCCAAACAATAAAAATATTCGTTCTACTTTTAGTCCATCATCAAATAGCAAAACATTCGCAGAGTTAAAAGATATTCTACTATGAAATATTCCATTTAAACTCATGATGACTAACTCTGCAACAGTCAACAATATTCAAATCATATAACCTCAATCAAACTGGCGCAAAAAATGTATCATCTTACCCAGTGGATGAACCAGTGAAGACAACCTCTCCAGATGATGAAACTTCGGAATTCTCAGCAGCACTGTTTACATCATATCGAACAAGCGAATTTTTAGACTGAAACAAACACAGATATAAGTTCAAGATAGACTTTCAAAATAGCCAAGAATGCTAATCCAGAATCTGAAAGCAGCAAAGAATTCCAGCTTCCAAATTTTAATTCACATTTTATCTTTACCCCACCTTCATCACTGTAGCATTACTTTGAAACAGGATGAAGTTCCACGGGCTAAACACCAATCCATTGTTCATTACTTTTCTAATTTCACCCTCTAATGTATCACAATGAATACTATCATATATTCGATTTCATTTGGGTGTTCCATAGCTCTGAAACTTGGGTTTCATCATCAAATAACTCCCTTTTCTTACTGAATGACCAGAAATAAATGACTTTAGGCACTATTGATAAGTCAGTTAAGTAAGGTAACCAAACAATCGTTAGATCACCCACAGTATTGGATATCAGTGCAGAACAGAGAAATGAATGAAGTTCAGCATCTTGCGAGCTGCCAGCAGCATCATCTGTCCAATCATGACTTCGGTGTCCACCTAATAACAAAAAATACCAAAGTACAGTTTATAATGATTAAACAACAACATCGTACGATTAAGATGTCTACAATACTTTTTTGGAGGGAAAGAAAACGGTTTAAGTAGCTACTGTCCTAAGAATATATTACATTTTAAGTATTAAATTCATTCATTAGTAATTTATTATCACTAGCAGCATAATTGACAACCCATTATTTCCTTCCACACAATCCTAATTTCTTTTTACATACTAATTAAGGGACAATTAAATGATCCTATTTAAAGACGAACCTTCATTCATGACTTCATAGTTCAGAATAGAACCCTCACCAGTATTACCTTCCGAGGTGCATGCTTCTGCTTTGACACCTCTTTTTGAAACAAGCTGAAAATAAAAAGTTAGATACTGCTATAATAAAATGAAAATACAGTAAAGGTTCCAATAAAAACAAAAACTAGTTCATTATTATATCGAATAGTGATCCTCAGGAATGCTAATCACCTAACATAAGAATGTACAGCCACAACGGACTAGTACCTACCTAATATCAATTATTCTACATGAGATAAAGTTCATTACTTCAAGCTATCTGTAAAATGATATTTGGAAATAAACGCTATCTACTTCTTTAAATCATTTCCCTTAAATGTCAGACAAACCAGAAATAAAATGACGCAAAAAAAAGAAAAACGGCTAGAAGGAAGTTGAAAATCAACCTCTCTGATTGACTGATGCACGTCACCGAAAAATGTTCCCTGCTTTGCACCTTCCAGTAAGTCAAAATAGAGCAAATATTCATTTTTATGCTTACAACGAAGATGTTTTGTAGCATTTGTAGTATTTGGTGGGCCAGTAAATCCATTGCCACACATCAAACACATATATCCCAAAGTAAGTCCACCAGATTTATAGAATTTGAAAAAATTCCAAACTGGATGCTTAGGACCTATAAAAACAAGTCGAAAAAAAGATGGCCATTCAAAGATATAAAACGAACACTTAAAAAAAAGAGGAAAATGCATAATCCAAATCAGTCGATCAAAAAAGAAAATGGCACTTTTTCATTTGTTGAACAGATATTATATAAAAGACCACGAATAATGGTAGTGTCAAAATTATGCGACAAAAAAATTTCTAAAGCAAAATATAATAGCCTAATAGTGAAGGGAAGATGAAATTCAGCAACAGCATATTGCAATATAAAACTACACATTTCGAATGAAACCACTTTTTCCTATTTTCACATATAAAAATGATGTCTAATGATAGAAATTACAGTAATGAGCTATAAGTAAAACTTAATTATATTTTTCGAATAACTGTAATAAAAAATTTACCTCTGGGACGTCCCTTTGGACGATAACGATCAATATATTCTGCTTCACCAGGATTTAATGCATTACTTAAGCTGATCAATAAATGAGATGCATTTTCGTCCGAGTCAATTTCATTCTTTACATTATTTTTCCCCCTAGGATGCGCTTGACGATTAGCCTGAAAATACATCCAGAATTATGGTCCAGAATTACTCGACAATAATCTACCAAAAACTGATATCAACAAGAATGTGATCATATAATTGCTCTAAGTTTCGAAAAATTACACCAGCATATTGAAATTTAAGCTTGTATTTCGAAAACTTATTCGTCTGTTTGGAAGCGACACTTGCACGTTACAGTGCTGTGATTGCACGTCACAGTGTTGCGATTGCACGCCACAGTGTTGTGATTGCACAATGCAGTGTTGTTGCTGCATGTTACAGTGTTGCGGTTGCACATCACATCCCGGTGTATCATAACTAATTTCACGTGGTGCACAACGTGAAATATCACGTAACGTCTGATGTTCACCATCGTCATCAGTACCAACTATTTCTGAGCCTATAAAAGAAAGAAAGAAAAACAATAATTTCAAGAACGAAATAATTGATTTTTTTTTTTTAAATTAAAGCAATCAGAATTTCTTATCTCTTCATCATGTTTACTTTTATTTAAAATCTAACATACCTGTATCCTGATATACACTATCACCTTGTGGTAATAAACGCTCAGGACTTTCTAAACAGCTATCATTTCGGGTAATCTTTGCAACACTACAGCCAGCTTCTTGACCATATTGTTCTGCTGCAGTATTCGCTAAATATACCGGTCGACGCTTGCCTATTTCCAGTACAGCTGTTGCTTCCACTGCAACACTGTCATTGCCAGTTTCCTGAAACAACAATCAGTGTATTTACATATCTTCACATATGTTTACAGTAGGTGAATGTATCATTTTATCATTTTTATCATATTTTTCATTTTATTCCATGAATATAAAAGTTATCAGATGATAATGGTGAGGAAAGAAAAACAGGTTATTGATAAAAGGAAAAGGAATAATTCATTATGATACAAATGTATATCTCATAATGTCTTCAATATATTTCTCATTATGTTTTGTTGAGTCATTTAGAAGAAAGCCGGTTTGTTGTAAATTATATGATTTACATTTATACACAAATTATTTTAATAACATGAGAATAATTATTTATAATTCATCATAATTTCAATCATTATGGTAATCGGTAATGTTACTTCTTCATACAAGTTTTCAAAATTTCTTAAAATTTATCCAAAAAATCTATCACTTGGCATATATGTGCTGATAAAATCTTTTATTATCATTAAAATTTAGAAAAAAGAATTCTATGACGTGAAAAAATGGAAAAAATAAGAAAAGAATTAAGACCAAAGAAAAGTGCTTTTCCCAGAGATCAAACGTGGAAATAAGATAGAAAATTTAAAAATTTTTTCAAATTTCTTCACCCACAGTAATAAATACTACCTAGAAATGGTCTGAGAAATAATTAGAAATCTCAAATTTTTTCAAAATTCATCGAATAAATTCAAAACCAGGACGTAATTACCCGACTTTTTAAAAAACATGTGCGCTATAAATAAAACTGAAAAAATAATTTCAAAATTCTCCAGAATGGATTGTGCAAAATTCTAGGCTGTAAAGTATTTGTGATTATTTGCCGCAAATCACTCGGTAATATTATAACTGATTGAATGTAGCTTCTACATCTTCCAAAATGAACCATTAAGACTGTATCACTTACAACTGTTAATTGTAAATGATCTTTTAAATATAACTATCAAATCCTCTAAACGGGATATTTGAATGGATCAGTTACAAATACACTAACCCGATGACAATCTTTTCCGGTTTCATATGTAACATCATTCGTCACACCACTCCTTGTAATTTCTTGACTTCTAATTACATCCGGTTCACCAACCACTACAAACGTATCCTGTGACACTTGCGGTTGCTGATCGTAAACACCAATATCACCGACCGACATTGCAGATTTACCGGTAAATAGTACAGTATACAGAGAAATAAATACTTTGCTTAGTAAGATAAGCAACTATTTAACGAATTAATTATCAAATACATATCAAGCACTAGTAATACATTCAATGCAACCTACAAAAAATATTTTCAGATTTTTAATAAGTGATGGATAGTAAATTAGTACTAATCAACTAACCTGCAAATATAATTCGAACAAATAACTTGCTACTTCAATTCTACTCGTTAACTAATAATACATGAACAAATAAGTTGATTTAATACTTGACAAATAATGGACAAAACTCAATTAACTAAAAACTAAATGTAAATATAAGTAAAAGTAGCTAATAAGCAAGTTAGTAATAAGCAATTAAGTTAATAAGTGACAATGATAACTAAATGTAAGCATGAGTAAAAGAGGCTAATAAACAGGTTAGTAACAAGTAATTAAGTTAATAAGTAGCATATGCACATAACTGTGACAATTAAATAATACACATCTTCAAAAAATGATTTAAATATGGTAAAAAATAAATAATATAATATAGTTGAAGGACTGATTCGTAGTGCAATCTAATAAGTTAAGAGGTGATAACTTTTTAAATCACTTGATATTTGCCATTCTTTGTGGGTTTTTCTTTCAGAAAAAGGAATAATTTGAGTATGGTAATTATGTTTTAGTACGATGACTGTACTTAAAATTTGATAAAAAAGATAACGAAAAATGTAAACTGAGAATGACAGAACAAGTATCAAGTACCATAACCTGGAAATGCCAATAAAGAATAGTAAGTACTACTAGTAAAACTTGAAAGTGGGGACAGAGACAATTGCAAAAAGAAACTATTAAAACTTGAAGATAGGGACAAATGGCAAGTACCATAACTTGAAAATTCCAATAAGGGTAACAAGTATTACTACTACTACTACACTAAAACTTGAAAATACCGTAACAAATGCCAAGTACCATAATCCAAAAATTCCAGTGAGGGTAGCAAGTACCACTATTACAACCCGGAAATATCAGAATAAACGACAAGTACCATAACCTGAAACTAGTAATAGTTATCACAACTTAAAATTAAGATAGCAGCATCACACAACGACCTTTACCAATAATCGCAGCTTGAACTACGACCTATCGCAATGCTAACTTTAAAAATTAAAATGTTGATATGGATGAAGAAATTCTGTCAACATTTTTTTTCTTATTTCATTTTTTTTTTTGCAGTAATTAATTTATAACACTCTCACTCTCTGTTCACCCTTCTTTAAATGCTTTTTTTTTCATATCTCTCAATCTTTGCATTTAAAAGCAGAATGTGTTCTTTTCTAATTTCTTTATTTCTTAACCACATAGATACTCTCTCTTTCATGCTGTCGTTCTTTACCATTCTAACTTTTGCTATGTCTTTAGATATCGTTTTTTTCGTGTTTGTTTTTTTTTTTGTCAAAAGTTAATTTGTAATTTTATTTTATTAATTGTTAAATCATTTCTAATTTTTTAATTACTTTCATTCAAAACAATTTCTAATTATTTCCTAAGAATTTTTTTCCTTTCATATTATGAATTGATACAAATTGTTCAATTGTTAATGTTGACGTTTCTTTTTTGTTGTTTTTTTCCTCTCCTTTTTTTTTCTGTTTTTGCACGTTTTTGACCTTTACTTTTACTTCGGAAGTATTACTGACCATGACCATAATGTTTAAGATGAGGTAAAAAAGTACCAAAGAATTTTTCACATTTTTGGTTATATTTACATTAATGTTGAGAATATATTTGTTGTGATATCAAAAAGATAAATTTATACCTATACCTATTACCTATACTTCTACCTATAGAACTAGAAAAAATGTAAAATAATGGGAGATAATTTAGCAATTAAATGATTTCATAATTCTCCTCTCTGTAAAGGACCGATATTAATTAGTGCTTGCTAATTTTGGAAATTAACTGTAGATATCAAAGAGTATTTAGTATAAAAGCGTAATTAGGAATGAATGAAGTGAAGGAATATTTATAGTATAGGCATAGATATGAAATGGAAAATGTACAGTTTGCTTAAAGAAAAAGATTAAGCTAGATCTAGTACACAGTAATCGAATTATGTCTAACATGAAAATATTATATTAATGCTATTGAATATTTGATAGAAAGGTTAAATTTGCTTATTGTAGCTAGAAAAGTTAACGCTAATTAGCATAAATTTATTGTTTTTCTACTATTTTACGAATTAATTTTTCTTTATTAACATGATTTTTGTAGGCTATATTTGCTGCTTGGCAAAATATTGTTGCATAATAATGGAGCAGTTCGAATCAATAGTTCTTCAACCAACAGATCTACCTGTTGCAACTGGTTCTGATGAGCCAATGGCATGGATTACTCGACTTCAAGATAAAGAGGTATCCATTTGATTGATTTGTATTAATGAGATATGAGTAAAGTTTGAATTTTCATACATATTTGAAATTTGTAAGAATTCAAAACAAATATTCAGCAAATAAAGGTATTGTTCTTTATAGCTAAGAAGTTTTAACAAGTTATGAAAACTTAAATTGGAAATATTAATGCAATGAAAGAAGCGAAATTAAAAAATGGAACTAATAATGATGAAATAAAAGTAATCTGTAACAAAAAGTTTTACAAATTCAATTCAAGTTGCCTTATTCTTTTGATAAAAGCTAGAAATATCTTGGAAAGGATAATGGATATAACGAAATTATTATTCCAAATTTAATATTAATATTTGTTCAGTTTTATTCATGATAAATATGTTTATATACATTTGAAGGTTTCAGATTTAAAAAATACAACGCATGGCATTTCAACAGTTTTTTTCTTCCTTTTTTTCCATTTAAGAGGGTGAAATGATAGATGAAATGTAGTTTAGTTGGTCAAAGATTATAATTATTAATTCATCAGTTGTTATTTGTTTCAGTTTTATTTCAAATGTTTATGGTCAAACTGTTTTATGGTATACGATACTTTAAATGATCTATTACAACATATGCGTTCCCATATAGAACAATTATCTGGTTTGAATTACTTTCATTTCGTTCGCTTTTTCCTTTCCCTTTTTTTTTCTTTTAGTTTTGAAATGTTATTCAAAACTTAACATAAATGATATATATTGACTTTCACTGTTTTAGTTCTAGATCAAAATGAAGATGATATTATTGTATGCCCGATAAGCGGATGCAGTAAAGTACTTGCTACGAAGCATCATTTGTATCGTCATCTTTACATGCATAATTATCATATTCGACGACAGTGGACTGGTTTAAATGTTATTTTCAGTCGGGATGATGTAGCAAACATCCCACAGTATGTTTGCATTTAATTAGCTGAGTTGTCCCATATATACATATCCTAAGATATTAATTTATATATCTCACTAGAAGTTGCTAGTCAAGCTATGATGACATGATAACACGGGAAAAAGCGAAGTGGAAAAAAAAAGATTGATTATAATATTTATTCCATTTTTATTGCCTTTCTATGAATACAATATATTGATGATGGGGAAAAAAAAGACCGAAAATGTTAATATTTATAAATCGTTTGGTCATTATTTAATTGCACAAATATGTTGAACAAAAAATCTTTGAAGTTAATATTAGATTTTGATCTTTTATTTGACTTCTAGCAACATGGGATAAGCATTAATAGTAAAATACTTTCCGTTCATTTTGTTTGTTTTTCTTCATATTTACACTATAATTTGAACATAAGTTGATAGAAAGAAGATATTAGAAGATATATTTCCTAAATCCATTAAATGTTGAGGCAGTGATCAGTAGGAAAGTTAATTTTTGTCAATTAAATAAAATTGATTAAATTCGGCGTAGTTTCAGCTGTGGTTTTCGTACATCTATGGAACTTATATATGATGGTTCAGCAATGGCATGTGGATGGGCCAATTGTAGTGTAAGTATAATTCTTCAACTTTTTTTCAGTTGATTATTTACAATTAGATTTTTTGCAGTTTTTATTTTTGAATTTTTAAGACTCTCTGGGATGATATTGATTTGTACTGTAATCATGTTGACGATCATATCGACTCACTTGGTGTCACAGATCGTGACCAACGATACCAACTAAATTGCAGTTGGCAAGGTAACGAATTTTCCAAAACTGAAACTCAAGATTGGACTGTATATCGTTATTGCTCGAAATTTCGTTCACACAGGTTATCTCCTTTAAACTAACATTCCAGAAGGTTTTTGGATTCTCAAGTGTAAAAAGCTGTTACTCTTCAAACTTAGGCATTTTCAATATTTGATCTTTTTTTTAAGGTTGTAAAATGCATTTCAAGAACAAAGCCAATCTTCGAGTACATTGTCGGCATCATTCAGGTGATAAGACCGCAGCTTGTCCATACTGTGGTGTTTTCTTTGCTAATAACTCAAAATTGATTGATCACATGCTTCGTAAAAATCAAATTGGTATTTTTTTTCTTTTAATTTTATATTTTGCTTTTTCTGAGTGATGAAGGAAAATGCTGCTATAATGTTATCGCGTGATTTCATTTAATCGTTTTCTAACATCTCATAAGAAATTATACAAAAGGATGTTAAAATATAGCCTTTATATCTGGTTGAAAGATAAAACCAACAATTCGTTCTTGCGAAACGTAATTGGGAAAGATTGACATAGTTCAACAGCATCCTTTCAGTTTTAATTTAAGGAAATTTCCTTCTTTCTTTTGCGCCATTTTTGTGGTACTGAAAATGGCTTTGGACTCCATAGGTAAACTTTTCGAAAGAAATATAATTTGCTGAAACATTTCATAGTTTTTTAAAAAGATTTTTTTTTTTTTTGGATATTATATGTACTTGTTTATTTATTACAGGACCGGAAACGCTAGAAAACGGGGAATTTCGAACTATTCATTCATGTCATTTATGTCAAAAGCAATTTGGTACGCAACGTTTATTACGCGAACATTGCCGCCGACATGTTATGAATCATAAGTGTAAATATTGTACAGTGACCGTTGACAGTCCGTCTGCATTGAAAAGGCATGTTGCTGCTGTCCATGCCAAATGTCGGCTTTATACATGTTGCTATTGTGGCCACAGGTTACGAAATTGCAATTTTTACTTAGATAATTTGAGATGTTATATGTCATTTCAAGTAAAAATATCGGTTACTACTTAATTGTTTACATAAGTTCTTCCTAGTAGATGCAAAGAAAAAAAAGAAAAGAAAAGAAGAGTTCAAAATCGTTATATGCATACCGAGAGCTATATCAAAATCTTTTGCAGTTCATATTATTCCATGAATCCTTCTATTCTTTTAGAAGATAATAAAACGATACACAAATATGCAAAGCTTAGTATATTTTTGGTAGTTCTAATTTTAGCTAGTTTTGACTTAAAGAAATAAACAGTAAAATCTGTTTAAACTGTGGAGTTTTTACAAATACTATTTGCGGGCGGACATGCGTTATAAGCGGAGATTTTAAAAAAATGGAATTACAAATGCTTATACTGTTCTGAAATTATAGCTTTTCGATATTGATCTATTAAATTTTGACCTTATATTGACTTAAATAATTTTCAGTTTTTCGCAAAAAGCTGATGTCGACCGACATATGGTTGTTCACTCTAATGAACTTACGCATAAATGCGGACATTGCGGTGAGCAGTTTCGTTGGAAAAAACAGTTAACAGCACATATCCGAAAGCATGATAAGGTATATTCGTAAAGTTTTATATTTATTTAAAATTAAAATCGCCGAAAAATTTAATTTAGTTAGAGGAATTTTTTGAAAATAAAAAGGATCTAAATAAGGTATGAGTAAAAAAAAGAATGCTTTATATTAGTAAGGATCGCTATTGAACATTTCAAAATAGCTTTTCTCAGTTTCCACTAAGATTTCGGTTGCTCGATAAAACTTTCAAATTCACATTTGAACGCCTATAGAAACCATTATTTTAGAATAAGAAAAATAATTGCTTATTAAAGAAAAATTTCAGCATTTATCTATATAAGGTGACAGTTAACTTAGAATGAAATCTTTCTTTTTTACCATGAAAACTTGTTTTGAGTAAATTATCAGTAGCATAACTGTACTTACTTGTCTGAACTTTTCTGGGTTATCACTTCGAATCAGTTGATTGTTATTTGAAATTTTAGGATTATATACCGTACACTCATTTGTGCCACTTGTGTGATGCAAAATATGCAAATGGTTTTGGTTTAAGTCGACATTTAATGCGAAAACACAAATGTTCGATACCACGTGGATTTACACGATTTCAATATAAGAAATGCAAAGATGGTTATGCTCGATTGCAAACAAAACGTTGTTTGAGTAAAAGCTTAGCTATAGATTTAGGTTGCTATGTTGGTGAAGCGAAGGAAAAATCATGATCTACAAACTTGATTAGATCATTGTTTCTGAAATTTAATATTTTTAAATTCTATCTCAAATAAAATTTAAATTTACTTCATTGATAGTATCATATATAACATATGTGACAGTATCATATATAATAAAATCAAATGTTCTCAAGTATTAAATTTGTTCCATAAAACTATGCTGTTGATTAATGCCACAGATTCATCTCATATTTTTACCTCATGATGAATTTATAAATATAAATAGCAGGATAAGAGTATACCTATCAAAGGGATTGATAAATCTGGCATGGTTTCTTTAGCTTCCATTTTTCTTTTCTTTTTTATAAGAAAAAATTGAAGTAGATTGATCGATCAATTTTTTTGTTTTTATCTCTGTATCAAAGTCTGTGTATAACTTCAAGGGTTAGGGTTTTCTTGTTTTGTTTTGTTTTGTTTTTATTTTTGAATTAAGATTTTCGTTTTTTGCAAAAAAAGATTCGATATTTGTTAATCTAAAAGTATACTATAATCAAAACTTTTAATGCATTAGTTTATCAAACATTGATGGAAATTGATAAGAAAAATCGATAAGAGTAATTCGAAAACTGATAACAGCAATTGTTGCAAGGTTTTTTTTCCTACAGTTAGAAATTTCTAGGAAATACACGGAATAGCATTGTTAGGATAAAATGTACTATATTTATATACTTGCATTATTAAAATTAATAATATAATGTAATATTATATAGAGCTATATAATGTCACAATATTATCTCATTACCATTCATTATCAATTTAAATGGAGCATTTACTATGCCATTCATTTCCTAATTATCATTTGTAGGGAATTCTAGGTGAAATTTTTAGTGCAAAATTTAAATATTTTGGAATTAATTTGGGGAGTAAATGATTTTCATTCTCATTGAAATTTTTCAATTTGGCATCAATTCCTCTATACTTTTTTTTTTTTCACCGACTCATTTGTACTGATTGTAACAAATGATAGTTGTTGGGATGGTTGTTATTTGCTTCAATCTTCTCATATTACCCTGCAAATTTCATTTCCTTTTTTTTCTTTTTTTTTTGTCATACTATATATTTTTATTTGCATGTTTTGTAACTAAACGATCTAAATTACTGATAGCAAATGATTTAAATGAAGAGAAAAATAAAATTTTTTTTTTTCTTTCAAAATATTAAATTAAACGGAATGCATTTAAATCATTTATTATTAATGAATAAAAATATTTGACGCTTTGTGATCTATCAAATGGATTAATATAGCTACTTAAAATATATGAATATTAAATTATTCTTAATAATATTGATAATATTAGGTTAAGGAATTTGAATTGGATTTTTCTTTTTTCCGAATTTATATTTTCATCCATTTTATTTACCTATATAATCGTATAGGTGAATGGGAAAAAAAAAGCGAAATGCTGGTAGGAAAAATAAGGTTTCATGTGGGAAAGAATGAAGTATTGATTGGCTGAAACATTTTGCAAATAAGAATGTAATTAAATAATTATTTATCTTTTGGCAATTGTGATGAAATCGGATTTCTTTGTTCCGATGAAATCATCTGATATTATCAGACGATAAAAAGGAACTTTCTGTACTTAGTATGATGTTCTAAATTTTAAAAGACAATTTAATTGTTTCAAGGAAATGGAAAAATAAAAATTTCTTACTAAATTACTAACGTTTATTACTATGTGGATTGTTAAATGATAAGATGTTAATTGTCTTTTTATGGTCGTATGATGCAGGAAAAAGTAATAAAATAAAGTTTGTCTACCTTTTGATAATATTATTTTTTCAAATATTGTTGAAATTTCTTTACTTATTGTTGGAGATAATCAGTAGTAATTCAACATTTCATAATATCCGTGATGTTTTATTTATTTGTTTATTGTTTATTATTGCTATTATTTTTATTTTCGTTAATAATATTATCGTTGTTTTTATCATTACTTTTATTATTATTAAGCAAATGCTTAATGATATCACTGCTTATTGAGTGAATCCATTTTTTTTTATAAGTATATCTGTGATTTTTGAAGTTCACATCATGCAATTTCACGGTGAAAGACGTATGACAACCGCAGGTGATTATGGAAAATTGAAACCATCAGATTTGTGTCTACCGTATATTGGTACACCAGAAGATCGAACACTTTATGTTCAGAATGTACCGGAAACGTGGGATAAGGTATATTGTTTCATTTCCTGTTCTTTTTTTCTTCCGCCGTTTATTTTTCATTTCTCTTTTTCTCTCATAATTAAATAAGCAAGTTTTTTCTTTTTCTTTTGTTTCCAGTGGAAACTTCTTCATATATTTCGACAATTCGGACGAATTGACAACATTAAAATTATACGAAAACATGAGGATTCGTTAACATGCGCGTATGTCATTTCCAATTTACGCTTTAATGTTAAATAAATAATTTTCCTTAAATAACAATGAATAGTTTGTTTATAAACATTGTTTCATTAATAACATTACAATATAATTATTATTTCGATTGGGTAATGTTATTTTGCTATTTAATTAATTTAAGATTTGTTCATATGATGTCAATTGCTGATGCGAATTCGGTTATCACAGCAACAGCTCAGGATGATGGCAAAATACAGTTGCCAGAGCTATCGAAACCGCTCAAGGTATGTTTAATAGGGAAGTTGAAAGAAAAGGAAAGAGGGCGGTGAATGAAAGAAGGGAATTCACTGATAGGAATTTTTTAATTTGTATTTGTAGAAATATTATGCTTTTATTGTCAGGCTGATTGATTTTTTTAGATCCAATTTGTAAAACAGAAAGGTAATACAAATTGGAAAACAGATTTATCAACGGCTGTTGATAGAGAAACGGAACGAATGAAAAGGTTATTTTATTATCATGTCTTAGGATAGTGCAAAATAATACTGGTAATCATTTCAGTAATTTTTAAATTCTAGTTTAGGCTTAGCATTTAGTCAATGAAACTTCTTTTTAAAAAGAAAAAAAACTAGGGGAATCAGAGAAAAGAGTTGAAATCATCAGTAATCACCGGAATGGAAAATATCGTTTGAATTTTAT
>NW_018108436.1:52583-55713 GCF_000183805.2 Loa loa | reverse complement strand
AAAGAAAGGAAAGAGGGCGGTGAATGAAAGAAGGGAATTCACTGATAGGAATTTTTTTAATTTGTATTTGTAGAAATATTATGCTTTTATTGTCAGGCTGATTGATTTTTTTAGATCCAATTTGTAAAACAGAAAGGTAATACAAATTGGAAAACAGATTTATCAACGGCTGTTGATAGAGAAACGGAACGAATGAAAAGGTTATTTTATTATCATGTCTTAGGATAGTGCAAAATAATACTGGTAATCATTTCAGTAATTTTTAAATTCTAGTTTAGGCTTAGCATTTAGTCAATGAAACTTCTTTTTAAAAAGAAAAAAAACTAGGGGAATCAGAGAAAAGAGTTGAAATCATCAGTAATCACCGGAATGGAAAATATCGTTTGAATTTTATTCTCTTTCAGTTATTTTTCCATTATTGATAAACCGGAATTAGTTTTGGCTGGTGGAAATACTCGTAAATCGATTATCTACAGTGAACGCTTTCATCGTCATATGTATCTACCGTGGGGAAAGCCAGTCGAGGTTTTTTTTCTTTTCTCCTTTCCTGATATTGAAGAAATTAATTTGAATTCAGTAATAATTCGTGTTAATAGGTAGGATTTTGGAGGAGCTGGAGGGTGTAAGTCTTGAAGCGAGGTATATTTTGGATTTAATTTTGTGTGAAAATTTCCATCATTCATGTGGATTTATGACTCGAATTGATGATAATGGTAAACTTTTAAAAATATACGAAAAATGCCAATTTTTAGGTTGAACTGATTAAACCAATTACGGATTTTCTGCATTGGCCAATGATATTTTATGTGCTTAGTAAAACTTATGTATGCGAAGCGGAGAATTTAATAATTACCAATGAAGAATTAGACGGTCATATTGTGGCTCATTTTGAACGTGCACCTCAGGTGACGTATGTTGTGGTAAGGATTTTTTTTTTGCGTTTAAAAAATACTTTAATCCATTGTATATCTATTCGCAATCTTCAGTAGTGATTCTTACTGAACTTGCATATTCTTGGGGCATAAAAGGATGCTGGTGCTAACTAATTTGACTAATTGCCTGGCTAATTCTGCTAGTCCTCATTTTCATTCTCATCCTAGTTTTCCGCCTTTCTTTAACGCTTATGCTGGATTAGATCTTACTGTGTATAAATTCTATATTACGAATTTTTTGGAAAATTGTTGGATAAAATCGAATATGAAATAAATTTTGGTGACTTTTTAGAAGTTTTTGATGATGTACTGCTGAGTGCTTTTATATTTTCCAGGAAAATGAACTGTTGGTTGCAGCACCAAAGGCGCCAAATCAAATACCATTTCGATGCCGCGTATTGGAAGAATTGGGTGACAAAAAAGTTCGTATCTATGCGTTGGATGTGGGGCAAACGTTGGTAGTGCCAATGAGCACGTTGAAAGTTATAAGCGATTATTTGGCATCTGTACCAGCTAGAGTGAGCTTTCATATTGTTAAAACTTCAAACGAATTACTTATCATCTGTGTTATACTAGTTAGATAAGTGAAATTGTAAGATTCTGAGGTATAAATGACGAATTTTTAGTTTATCTTAAAAAAAGATTATTTCTGCTTAGCGGATGGAAGTTTTTTAAATGTGTCCTTATGATTTAGTTGCACATAACTGGTGACTCTGTTTCATAAAATAAAAAAAAAAAAAAACAAAGGTAGTGTGATGACGCCAAATTGCGATATACGGAATAGATTCATCTTGATCTGAGCATTCTAGAAATCACAATTTCGTAGAATGTGTAGATTGGATTGAATTATCCTCTGAACATTTGATTTGTATGAAAGATCTTCAGGCTACTCCATGTGTGCTATATGGTATTACCAATCCAACATCAGCATTTGCAAAAGTTGCTTGTCGCATCCTGGAAAATATTGATCATTTCGCAGTAATAGTTGTAAGCTTCGAAGGTGCTCTTGCTTCTGTTAGAGCATTTGAATTAAATGGTAATATTTTAAAAATTAAAATATAAAATTTTCAACGATGAAGTAGAATTTTTGACTCTCTTAGATATGAGATATGTAAAGTTCTTTAGTTAATCTAAAGTTTATTTAAGGATCATCTGTAACTGAAATTGCGAAAATTCTCACTAACAATGGCCTTTGTGATTACATACCGCCAAATAAGCGAAAAGTTTATCCTCGCGAAGCAATCCTATCACTGAGAAATCAAAAAGTAAGTGCTTACAAATATTATTCTACTTTTGCATTGTTTGTTTTGCATAAATTATATCATATATTTCATCATTTAAACTTACATTTAATTACGTTTTATGTTCTGTTTCTTATTCATTCAAAAGAATTATATTTTATTATACGTAAACGAAATATTTCAAACCCATTCATAATTTATTTGAAAATTTTCAAATAAATGTCTGTTGTAAACTTAGGAAATTACTACCATTTTTCCAAAGTTAGTATTGCTTGTCAAATAATTCAATCTCTTTTTAGCGAAAGTTATCAATTCCAAATCGTGAGGTGGCAGATGTTATTTCAGTTAAGCCTCGATTGGAGTAAAATGGAATGGCTTAGAAAATATATGAAAATAGAATTGCATAATGAAGATGCAGTTCAATTCAACATAACATTTTGCGCTGTTCTTTTTCATTTAATTTTGTTCTTTTACCAGTTACCAGTTTGATTTTAGTGATACCATCTATCAATGACATGTTGCAGAAGTAACTGTGATAATTATGACTGCTAAAGGTATTGAGTCTCAATTTAGAATATTCCTATGGTTAGAGCTTCTTTTACTTAATGAGCTTAGGACAAAGAATAGGAGCAACTTAGAATATTATTCGTATCGCTGAATTTTTTAATTTTGATTCTTAAGTATAATTTTTTCATTCATCCTAGGCTTTATTCTTTGCGATCACAATTTGTTGAAGTAAGCAAGTTTTTAGATAATATCTTTACAAAAGGTTATGCTATCCACTTTCCATAGTACTTCTACATTAATGATATTTAAAAATTAGCCAATTTCTCTGAAATTTCATTACTGCCATTGTTTTTAATGTAAAAATTTCATTAAATTCATAACACATGCATATGGTATAGCCTAAGTAATTTTTTATTTATCCTAGGTTTTGTTTATTTCTATTATGATTAT
>NW_018108436.1:43244-52227 GCF_000183805.2 Loa loa | reverse complement strand
ACCAGTTACCAGTTTGATTTTAGTGATACCATCTATCAATGACATGTTGCAGAAGTAACTGTGATAATTATGACTGCTAAAGGTATTGAGTCTCAATTTAGAATATTCCTATGGTTAGAGCTTCTTTTACTTAATGAGCTTAGGACAAAGAATAGGAGCAACTTAGAATATTATTCGTATCGCTGAATTTTTTAATTTTGATTCTTAAGTATAATTTTTTCATTCATCCTAGGCTTTATTCTTTGCGATCACAATTTGTTGAAGTAAGCAAGTTTTTAGATAATATCTTTACAAAAGGTTATGCTATCCACTTTCCATAGTACTTCTACATTAATGATATTTAAAAATTAGCCAATTTCTCTGAAATTTCATTACTGCCATTGTTTTTAATGTAAAAATTTCATTAAATTCATAACACATGCATATGGTATAGCCTAAGTAATTTTTTTATTTATCCTAGGTTTTGTTTATTTCATTATGATTATAACTTAGAAATATTGTTACATTAAATCTATGCCAAACTAAAATTTGGTATTAGTTTGTTTTTTTGATTAAAATCAAAGAAATGAACTGGTAATTGGTAATTATGCATTACAAAGTTATAATTGTCTTATTTCATTTGGTTGCCTTTCTTTAAAAAAAAAAAGAAAATAACGAGGTATTTTTAATTTTCTTTTTTTATTTTTTATTATCATCCTACTTCAGCTCATCTGTTACATCTACAATAGGAAACATTCCATTGATCTTTCTTCTTTTTTATTTTAATTTTTGTAATCTGTTGTAATAGTTTCATGTTATTTTATTTAAAGGAATTCTTTCTTTTTTTTTCTTGAAAAATTATCAGATTTTTTTATTGTAACTTTCTCATGACCGTTTTTTTTAAAAAAAAAAAGAATTTGTTTACTGTTATACATTATTTTTATGTTAATCTGTTTTTCTTTTTCAAATTTTTAATGTTTTCAAATATTTTTTATGTTTTGGATTTTTTTAAAAAAAAGAATGACAATAATACTTAAATTTTGTTTATTAAAACAATTTCGGAACAATTATTTTACATTTATGACAATCATAATTATCAAATCCTAGTAATAAATTATCCCTTAACTTCTTTCTCTTGTTATTCATTCTTTTCTTTAGTTTGACGATATCGGTTTAAATATGATGATACTTGTCATGATGAGAGTAGCCTTCTTATATGTTTACACAAAAACTTCTCGACAACAACAACTCAAGTCCTTGAGTTAGAACTTGAAGTGTCACCTTAGTTTCACATCTTTTTCCAATCACATTTTAAGTAATTTGATACATTCTTACTCTATCCAAACTTGTAACATGATCAAAAATATTTCTTTTTCTCATCCAACAAATTTCATCTCTTCATATTCCATAAACATGAAGTTAATCTAAAACTATAAGGTTAGGTTACTAAGTATAACTTATTTATGTTTTACTTTTTCAACTTAAGTTTACTTATGCACATACATACACACATAAACAAACATTGGTCATTTGATTATTGGTCAAATTCAACTATCAACCGGAAAAAAAAAAAAGTAGCAACCATCATGAATGTTTGTTAGATTTTCGGCTTAATTGGTGTGTCAATCATTAAGGTCAATAGTTTTTACGAGATTAATTTACTTGTCCCTGGTTAGTAAACGTATTGTCTAAAGAGGAGAGATAATATTATATGCAAATTAAAAAGTTCAACTTAGGATATTTATTATTTAATTTGGATAAATAATTAAACTTTAACTTTCAGGTAATTAAATTTTAATCGTATAATAATTAAGCATTCATAAATATCATTGGTACTTGGAATTTGGTCAATTTAAAAATCAATTGAATTCAAGGTATGGGTCGTATTTTAGTTCGAGATTCAGAAAAGTTATATTTAATTTAGGGTAAAAAAAGTTACATTTAGTTCAATTTGAAAATTAGTTACTTCAGAATGTTATATTTTATTCAAAAATTTCAAAGAATTGAAAAAAGTTATGTTTAGTTCGATTCAAAAATTAATTGGTGCTATTGCTGCTTAAATTAAATTAATTGCTGGATGAGAACGAAAAAAAATTTCTTCATGTTTTATGGTAATTTGAAGTATATTGTTATAAAATATATAAACAATTAAATATTTTTTTTCCAAATTTTTATTCACATTTTCTAATTTTTTTTTTCTTTAATTTCCATCCCTTTTTCTTCATTAAAAAAAAGAGAGAAAGAATGAAAAATTCCAGCAAATAGAGTGATTAACAAACTTGTATAATCGAAAATAGAAAAAATCCAAATAATCAATAACTGAATTTAGTAAAATAATAGGAAATTAGAATGTAATGAATGTTACATAAATATTACAGATCAAAAGTACCGCGCTAAATATATGTATCTAAGAAAAGTGGACATTCTCGAGAAATTCTACGGGATTTTTTTTTTTATTCTTTTTGTTATAAAACATTAATTAAACCTTTATACACTTACAAAATAATATCTTTTGTATATCAACTGATATCAGTTCTCTTTTTAATGCTATCAGCATTATCAGTTAAAGATAAATAACAAGCTGATATATTCAGGTAAAATAGATCACATTCTGAATAATAGATGGATGAATGAGAATAGTTGATGAAAGTTCTCACTTACACGGTACTTCGGGGTTTTTCCTTTTTTTTTTTTGAGTAGGCTTGAAGAAGCTGCTTATAGGTTCTCCTACTTCAACATTTTCCACCGTGTTTTTCGGGGAGGCGGGGGAGAGGGGGAAGATGATAGAAGGCAAAAAGGATGTGAAAAGTATTCTCCACAAGTGTCATTTATGAAAAGTCTCGAGATGACAATTCAGGTTCAACTTCAAGCTTCAAGTACATCCTCACCTCTTCGACAATCATATATAAAATTGCCTGTGCCTGTACATTTCATCCCGTTTACTTCAGTCTCTTTTCTTTTTACTTCTAATGTTTAGCTGATAAATTTTACACATTTTCCTCTTTTGTTTTCGTCATTTCTTCCTTTGTTCATATTTTTGTTAATTAATTAAAATTTTAATATCAAGAAAACTTTCATTTTGAAACATAAAAATGTAACTGAATAAGTAGTAGGTTGGATAGCAGAAAAAAAGTAAGTTAGTTAATAATAAAACAAATAACTAAATAAGTAATTTTAAGAAGGTAAGCCAAATATATGAATAAAACAACAGGAAAAAAGTATATATGTATGTTTAGGAAAATAAATAAATTAAATTAACTATAATAAATAAGATTTATTATTATATAGAATTAATTATGTATAAAAATAAATTAGTAAATAGCAGTGAAGATAGCAGCATTATCATATTATCATTGCCACATTTAGTTACTTAAGTCAAAATATTTCAATTAATAAGATGACACAATTAGATTGGTTGCTTTTTTTTAAATGTAATTTTTAAATTGTGATTTTGTTAACTTTGTCCGTATTATTTTGTTTAACATTCATTATCACCTTTTTCCTTTTTTTTATTTTAAGTTAATAAATTACTTAATCAGCAAACAAACATTTAATTGAAATTTTTTAAATTTATAAATGAGTTCAGTGAAAGTTATATTGAAAGGATAAAAAGATTCCTGAGATGATTTTATCGTTTTTTAAAATTAAGGCTACCATCATAACATAATAACAATACTTTTTTATCATAATCAAATACTTAGCGATAAATCGATAATTTATTTTTTTTATTATTATTTCAATTTATTTGATTAAAAATTTACTACAAAAATAAATGTCAACATAAGAATCTTTTATTTTTCTTTGCTAAATTTCATTTTTTGTTTTTTTTTGCTGTCTCTTGTCCTTGTCTTTCAGTAATTTTCCCATCCAAAATTATTGAATTTAAATAATTTGGAAAAAAATTAATCAAAGCTAAAATAAATTGATTGTGTTTTGTTTTTTTTTTAAAGGGACTAAAAATAATTTCCAATTAATTATTTGTTAGCGAAAGGATTAAACCTAAATTAATAGCCCTTTTTCTTTTCTTTCTGCATCATTATCGTATTAATTAATTTGATAAAAGATACTGTAAAACCGTATCTCATAACTTTGTAAGACTTCGTTTTTTTTTTTTTGACATTAAATCACAATTTTAATCCTGAAGTACTTCAAATTTTTTAAGTATTTCCTGTGCAATTTAATATATTTTAACAACATTTAACATACGATAAAGAAAAAAAAAAAAGAAAAAACTCTTTAGGCTTTTTATTTTTTTCTTTCAAAATGATAGAATTATTATTACGGTTTAAAAAAAGAGTTAAAAGAAGAGAAAGAGAATGATGAAAATGACCACTTCATGAATGAACGTTTGTAAGAGAAAGAGAAAGAGAATGATGAAAATGACCACTTCATGAATGAACGTTTGTAAGAGAAAGAGAAAGAGAATGATGAAAATGACCACTTCATGAACATCTGTCCATTTCATCCTTTTTTCGGTTTTTATTTTCATCAATCAATTATTAACTAATCATTCTCAATCATATTTGACTACTTCAACATTCTTGGCTCTTTTATAACCACTTCAACAACCAATCATTTTTCTTCTATTCAAGCTTTGCCTTTTTTTTTTTTTTCTTTGCCACTTGAAAATCAAATCAATTTTCTTTCCTCTAACACTCACTTTTTTCCTTTTTCCATCCTTCTCCTCCTCCTTCCTAACCCTTTTTTCCGCCCTGAAAAACCACTTCAAATAACACCGAAATAAGCTAAACCAATCAATTTGCTTGAAGCAATATTCAGAGTTATTTGTTGTTGTTGCTCTTTCTTTCTTTTCCTCTCTCCTCCTTATTTTACTAATTTTAAATATTTCAATTAAAGAGAATTTGAAAAAAAAAGAAGGAAGAAGAGGAAGATAAGAGAGAAAACAATGAAAAAAAGATGGAAAAAACTCTGAGAATAATTGATAGAGAATGGAGAAAGAAAAGTAGAAAAGAAAGAAGTAAAACTATAATGTGGCCAAACAATTTCATACTTTTTTTCTTTCGCTTTTTTTTTTCCTACGAAATTTAAAATTATTTTCAAATATTGACGGAGATAATATGTATTACGGAGAGAGAAAGAGAGAAAGCAAGAGAATACTTGAATGTGTTACCGTAATCTATTGATGAAAATTTTTGCTTTAATTTTAATTTCCTCCTTTGTGGCTTTTTTTTTTCCATCAAGATTTGCGTTAATCAAAAATTTTGAAAAGGATTGAAAGAGTGTTTGAAAAAATGATTTGAAAAAAGACGAGCATACTGTAGAGAATTTCAATTTATGTAATACAATCGTTTTTTTTTTCCTTGAAAGAAAGAAAATTAAATATTTTTGAAAAACAAAATAAAAGTCAAAAAAAATTTATTTTTTCAGCAATTTTATCTTTAAATAAAATTTTTCGAATCATTCTAAAATTTTCTAAAATTAATACAAAAGAAAAGACAAACAATAAAAAAAGCACTTTTTTTACATTTATGAAAATTTCAAAAAATATGTATTTGATGATAAAAATTTGACTTTCATCAGTTCGATGATAAAATTCTCATTTTTAATAAAATGGCGAAAATTGAATTTCCAGTAATTACATTCAAAATAAAATTTCGATTTCAACACTTTTCGTTTCATTTTTTCTTAATTAAGTATTTTGAAATGCGGAAGATTTTTGTGTTTTTTTGTTTCATTTTTTATTTTACATTTTTAGATTTTTGGTCATACAGTACGACTAGTGAAATATTATAAAACATTATGAGCTTTATTACAATATCATAACTTCTGCTAATCACTACTTATTAATTTATCAATGTTCACAAATTAGTTGAAAATATGAGGAATCAAAAGTTTTTTGTCTTTTTTTTATTTTGAAGAAATAAACCTTTACAGTAATATTTATTTTAAATGAAAATCGAAATCTCTTTCAATTCAAATGTTAACAATTTATTTTGAAAATATAATTTCCCTGCAACCATTTTCCTTTTTTTAAATACCATTTTTTTCTTTTATTTATTTTGCTTTCATGTCGTCCAAAATCATTCCATTTTTCGTTTAATTAATTTTTTTCCTCCAGGTATTGAGAAAAATTTGCATATATGAACAAAACAAAATTCCTTCTTGCTTTTACCTTTTGCCCCATCATATATCCTAATTTTACAATTTATGAAATTCTAACATTTCATACTTTCAGCATTCATTAATTTTTTTTCCGTACATTCGTTGCTTTTCAACATATTTGTTTCTCACACTCTAAATGTTTCATTTTAATTAATATTAATTAATTATTATCCTTCTTACATAGATCAAAATAAAATAAACAAATGTGACTACCGTAATTTGTTTGGCCAAAAACCATATGTTCCAACTATTATCGCTATACTTCTCCTTACTATCACTATTATTATTATCATTATTATTGTTATTATAATTGTTTCTATTATCATTGTTATAATTAATAATTAATTATTACAAGCGTATGTGTGTTGTGTGAGAATACCTTGAGTATGTATGTAAATTTATATTTGAAATTATATGATGCGCAAATTCCTTTTCATCCAATTCATACATGCCATATTTTATTATCTATTCATTCATCCAATTCATTCAATCATTTATTCACTCATTCATTCATTTCATTCATTCATTCATTCATCTCAATCATTTCATTCATTTCATTCATGATTGCTTTTACAATATTTTTAATTGCTCCACTTCACATCACTTCACTTAACAATCATCATCATTTGTTCGACATATTTCATCATCAATTTGTCCACATCTTTTGGTCTTTTTAAATGCCCATTTATTCATTTCATTGGATTGATTAAGCAAAAAAAAAAGTGCGCAACATTTTATGAAAAATTCAATTTTACAGTTAAATTTAATTTCATTCATTCATTTTATAAAAAAATTATGAAAGAAAAAAGAAACAAACAAACAAAAACATTTCATTAGTCTTCTTTTTTAATTTTTGATCTCTTTATTAATATCAAAAGAAAAAAACTAAAATTTTTAAATGAAACATTTTTAATAAAATAAATTTAATTTTAACAATCTACAAATAAAAGAATGGAAATAAACAAACAAACAAAAGCATTTCAATGATTGACACTTTTCCATTTTTATTTTTTCAATTTGATAGCAAATTCCTAAAATAACAAAATTTTCAATGAATTATTTGTGAAGTATAAAATGAAACTAAATAATTGAATAAATGAAAAAAATAATGACATTTTTATAAAAAAATAATCAAATTAAAGAAATGAAACAATAATATTTTGCTTATTTGAAGAACTGCAATTTTTTTATTTGAATTGAAATTTGGAACTAATTTTTTTTACCTTTGCTTCTTTGGCATCGATGATATTCTAGGCAATTGTATGAAACAAATATTTTTATTTTGTAATTAAAGAGAATTCAAATGATCCACAATAATTGGAGCTATTAACAAAAATCTTTTAAATGATTAATAAAAATTTTCGTTCAAAAATATACTAAACCATACTACAGTAAGCAACACATACTCATCATTATGAATGATTATTTGATTGATTTTAAATTGAAAATTCATAATTAAATATGAATGCTTTTATCGATAACAGGGAAATTCACGAAATTATAGTAGTAAATTTCAATGAAGATTGGATAAAACTCAAAAAAACAATAATTAAAAAATGAATTCATTGAATGCCATGATTAGGGTCAAATAGTAATCAATTATGTCAAATTAAATTAACAGTAAGTGATAAAAAATTAAATTAACAATAAGTACGTTAAAAGAAGCTGTATGAAACCAAAAAAATAGCAATTAAAATTAACTATTCCAATTAATTTGATTAATGATAAGATAAATGAATCAGAAATGATGCTGAGTGATTTTTCAAACTAAATCAACATTATGATAAAAATTCTAAAAAAAGGACGAAAAAAGAACGATAATTTTTGTCAATTTTGTATCTTATCAATGATAACTTTATCATTGATAAAATTAAAGTTTAAAAAACAGATAGTAATAAATTTAATAATATTTGGATTGAAATTTTTTTTATTTGCAAAATGTATAATAAATTAAGCAAAAAAATATTGGCTTTTAACACCTAATTTATATATGAGAATGTCCATTTTGTCCATTAATGAAATAATGTCGTGTCACCACGGTTGTCGCTGTTGTCGCTATTGTTGTTGTTGTTGATGGATTGAGATGAAATATGGTCAGTAATGCAGGCGGCATTTATCATTTAGTCTTAAAGATGAAGTAATTTGAACCACTTTAAGGATACCAAAGGTTAAATGTTTATTAGAAGTGGCGCTAATAAGTATGCAAAGAGATTTACGCTTGACAAATATGGAATAAATATGATCCGTTTGATGTTACTAATTAATCATCATTTTGTTTATTTATTAAATGACTGGAAATAATTGTTATGGAAAAATGAAAAATTTTGTTTTTTTTTTTTGTATTGATATAATCACATTTTGTTCTTTACTCATTAATTAATTAATTAGTTGATTACTATTAAGCAATATTTTTAAGCGTAATTTATCTTCTCCCTTTTTTTTCGCTTTCATTTATTTATACTTGCAATTTAGTAAATAGTTTTAGCATCATTTATTTAATTCATTTAATTTTATGCATAATCAGTTTAAAAACCTGAGGTTTAATTTCAGATTCTAAATTGAAATTAGATTTTTATTTGCAAATGCATTGGTTATTTGTTAAAAACGAATTCCATTTTTTGATTACAAATTATTTGTTCGTTCTATTAGATTGTCTTTTTGGGAGAAAGGAAACAAAAATGGAATTAAAAAGGATTAGAAACGAAAAGAAATAGATTTGGTATTTTCAATATTTTGCTTTTAATACAAAAATCATAAACTTAATCTAAAATTGAAAAATGAAAAACTGATTTGGTTGCAAGTATTTGTTTGCTACTAATAGCAGTTTATGGGAGTTTATTTGTATAATTTACAATTAAATGAAGTTTTTCGTCAAAGTTTC
>NW_018108436.1:32053-42900 GCF_000183805.2 Loa loa | reverse complement strand
CCTGAGGTTTAATTTCAGATTCTAAATTGAAATTAGATTTTTATTTGCAAATGCATTGGTTATTTGTTAAAAACGAATTCCATTTTTTGATTACAAATTATTTATTCGTTCTATTAGATTGTCTTTTTGGGAGAACGGAAACAAAAATGGAATTAAAAAGGATTAGAAACGAAAAGAAATAGATTTGAATTTTCCAAAAGACATCTGATATTTTCAATATTTTTGCTTGTAATACAAAAATCATAAACTTAATCTAAAATTGAAAAATGAAAAACTGATTTGGTTGCAAGTATTTGTTTACTACTAATGGCAGTTTATGGGAGTTTATTTGTATAATTTACAATTAAATGAAGTTTTTCGTCAAAGTTTTAAAATTCTTTTTTGTTTTAAATTCGAAAAAAAGTATCGAAAATTTTATAATGCGCATAGTTATTTTGTGCAGCGACTATTATGAGTGAGATTGTTGAGTTTGTTAATTCAATTACATAATTATCATTAACTTTAATTAATTAATTATAATAACGTAAAATAGTAAGCATTTTCTTGTAAACAGTAAACAGTACTATTAAAATGCTCATGTGACGCAATTTATTTACTGATAATATTATAAAATTACTACAGCTTATAGACACAATATTAAAATATTTCGTACAAAATGAATAAGTAAATTAAAAATTTGAAATTAAATTTGAAACTTTAAATTGAAATTTCAAAAATGAATGAAAAAAATCCATGCATGTAAATTTTTGTTATATCGAACATTTTTCCAAAATGGAATTCAATAATTAATTAAAGAAAAAAAAATTAAAATAAGAACATAGGGCAAACATTTTTGTAAGCAGAAAATTATCACTATATAATTCAAATAATTTATAAATTGTAGTTTTTTTCAGACTTAAATTTTAGAATTTAATATCAATTTATTTAATTTTTTTTATTCATATTTTCATAGAATTGTAGCTCTTTTTCATTTCTCTTTCTTTATTCTTAAAACATACCAATTAAGTAAATAAATTGTAAAGTAACCTGTTGACTTCTCAAACTTTGTCATATTTACCAACGACAAAGAATGTGGACGAAAGCGGTAAATGTAGAAAGTTGGAGGAAAAAAAAGAAAAATGTATCCTTTTTGCGGTAATTTGCTAATCTTTTCAGTAAATAAAGTATAAATCAACATTAAGTATTTTAATTATATGCTTAATATACATTTACCAATAACCATAACAAAGTGCTTTATCAAATTTCTTTTCATCTCACCGCAAAGTATCATCGCATTTAGTGGGAAAAAAAAAACAAAATTAGCAACATTTAATGTTGTTATAAATGAATTAATCTTACTTCTTTTATATTAATTATTTTAATATTTTAGTCATTTTGATATTTGCATGCAAAAAAAAAACGAAAAATTAATATAATTAATTATGTGTAAAAATTATATACCAATATTATTATGCTTTTTTATTAGATTTAAATTTAATTAAAGCATTTCACATTTTTAATTAATATAAATTGAATAAAACAGAATTTATGAATTTTGTTTGTTTGTTTATTCGTTTGTTTCTCTTTTTTTTTTTAATTTCTTTCAATCATTTTTTTTATCCTATGATAATCGAAACATATAAATGCAAACAAAACTTAATCAAATAATTTAATCAATTAACCAACTAATCAATCAATCAGTCGGATAGATTTTAAGTCTAATCAATCAATAAATGAATCCAAACCGTAATATGAATAAAAATTCAATGAATTTATTATTATCAAAACTTAAATCTTACACTGATCAATAATAGTTTTTGGCTATTTTTGTTTATCTCATTTCCATACTATTCCTTTTAAAGTGAAATATATTAATTAATTAATTGATATAATTTAATTTATGGTATAAATAAAAAAAAATTCTCATGAAATCTTAATTCTTGGGAAAATGAATCTTTTTTATTCACCAATATCATCATCATTCGATTACTTTCACCTTATTCTATCGTACTTCATTTCCGTTCAATTTCCCTTTTGGGGTTAAATGCTTATTTTCCAGTTTTTCCATCGTATGTGATATTGGGGTGGAAAAAAAAAAATGGGAAAAGGTTAGATGACGGAAGGGAACGTAAATGTAAGATTGGTAAGCAATGGTAAATGAATGAATGAATAGGTGACATTGGAGTACTCTCAGGTGTTGATTAGGATGAGACACAACTGAGAGGTCAAACGTTTTCCACGGTAACAAACAAAATATTCCACACTTCCGGAACGCACTATCTTTTTTTTTTCTCATTCTTTTTTTTCTTTTTTTTATTATACCAATACCAATTTCTTCAATGAATTTTTTTTTCTAATAAGAAGGTTTTTTTTTTGAAGTTTAATTAAAATAAAAAATCAATGAAAATGGAATATTTAAGCATTTTTGGAAAATTTAAAAAATTACTTTGGAATAAAATATTTAGAAATATATTTAAGGAATATTTAAGCATTTCGATAAATCACAGAAATTTAATAGTTTTTTTTTTTGTTGTGGAATTATATTTTGTATTATTAATTTATAAAATATGTGAAAATTTATAAACAAAAAATAAAAATTTCATTTGAAAATATAATAGCATAAGATATGATATTTTGTCTAATTTAAAATACTCATATTAATTATAGATCATGAAAAGAAAAAATTGAAAAAAATTTTTCTTCCTCTTGAACACTTTATCATTCAGTTTTCATCCATTTAGAATTTTTCTATGATATTTAAAAGTTTTTTGAAATTTTGATTTTTCTTGAAATTTGTTGTTTAGTTGCATATATTTAGTCTAAAGATAAAGGAGAAAAAAGATGTGTGAAAGTAGAAATTGAAAAATGAAATTTAATGTGGAATTTTTAAGAAATTAATGATTTTCTAATTAATTGGAACTTTTGAAATTTCATTAAATTTTTCCAGATTTTTTTGGGCTTCATTTTTGCTGAACTTCAACAGGTGGATTAAATATCTGTTAAACTTTAGCTGTTGAATTAAATTACAAGTGTGAAACCCTCACGGAAATTAATAAATTTAATTTTAATGATGAAATTTGTTTTTTGTCAAATGAAAATAAAATTACGAAGTAGCAATTTTTCTATTCTTAAACATTTGTTTCCCTTTTTATTTTATCTTTCTCAATCATATTTTGATAATGATAAAGTGAAAATGGTAAATGATTGGAATGAATTAGTGGTGATAATTTGATTGGATGAAATGAAATTGGCATAAGATAGGATGTAATATCATTGGTTGAGATTAATTGTTTACTTAAATTGTATGTGAACAACAACTTTTGTTGATTTCATAAGAATAAAGACTAGTTTTTGAAGTTATGTTACTATTTTAGGAAAAGTATGAAACGATAAAAAGGAGGAAGAAAAAGGAAAGAGAAAATGAGGAAGAAGGAGAGAATAAAATAAATGAAAAGGAAAGGCAAGAGAAAGATAATGATGATGTTGATGATGATGATGATGATGGTGATGATGATTAGTTAGCTATTTCATTTAAATAAATTCATCATAAGAACACTTGAAAGATAAATATGGTTGGATTGTTGGTTAGTTGGTTGGTTGGTTTTCATGAGATGCCATAGATATGGAAGGATACGGTAGTTTGCATTGATTGGAGAAGAATTATTTATTTGTTGTTGTTGTTGTCGTTGTCATAGTAGTTGATAAATGATTGAATGAATGGATGGATAAATTATCAAAAAAAAAAAGGAAAAAAAGAATGAGAAAGAAATTTTGAATAAAAATAAATAATAAAATGGATGGGAAAAGATGGACAAAAGAAGTGATAAGTGATAAGAAGTGATAAATCATGATAGCATTATAATACAGTGCATCATAATATTATAGTAATGATGGATAAAATTATTAATAATAGATAGGGAATGCAAGTGATGAAAATTTTACTTCTGAAAAAATTTTTAGTGTCAATTAAGTTATTGCATTTTGATGTTATTTTCTTTAATTTAATTAATGACAACAAACTTATTGTCTTTAATTAACTTCACAGTTAATTAGCGATTTTTGATTCAGTTTAACACACCTTAAAAGGGTCATTAATTAGCACGAAAAAAAGATTTTTTCAGAACAACAGACAATTGAATGAAGTAAAATTGAAAAAGTACAATAAACAGTAAATTAAAAAAAAAGGAAAAAGAAATCGTAAATCTAAACAGACTTTATTTCAGACTTTATTAAAATTGTCACAAATTTTCAATTAAAATTACGGTATTGTTATCGTTTCTTTTTGGCATAAAGTAAACAAAAAAGAGAAAGAAAAATTAAATTTAGTTTTTTTTTTGTAAATAATAATTAAATGAGTTTATTGTAAAATAAATGAAATGATTTCATTTAGCACGAGAAATACTAGAGATTGTATACATGCTATATTGAAATTTCGGAAATTTTTAGCTATCAAAAAAAAATCGGATTATGCATATTTTTTAGAGGATTAGAGAAAGGTATCATTAATTTAATGAACATATGAATTATTCCTATCAAATATTCATCTTCTCAAATACATTTTTTGCACAAAAGTATCATCTTTACCGTAATACCAGGAAATGTGCAAAAGAAAAAAAGTTATAATAGAAAACAAAAAAAAAATTAATATATTTTCATTAATTATTTCAGTACTTTCTTTGTGAAAATGAAAAAAAAAGAAATTGAAGAAAGAATCTTTTTTTTTGCAAAAACTAATTTTTGTTTTTATTTGACATTTTTTTTGATGCAAATAAAGAAATGAAACTTTGGTGGAAAAAATTTATTGAAATTACTATAAATTAATTATAGTTAAAAAACAAAATTAATTTTGTAATCACTATGAATAAATAAAATTTAATGCGATGTTTTCGATTAATGAATCGTTTATGTTAAAAATTTATACTGAAATATTTATTTCAATGTTAGTTGCCTATGAATTGTTCAAGTTTCAAATTTGATTAATTTTAAAAAATTTAAGAAAATGTTTAGTTCCCGATAAAAATTTTGCGCATATTTTCCTTTTTTCAGTAAAATTTTCAAAAAAAAACCAATGAAATTTGGTTTGGTTTATCATCATTATTCACTTCCGGTGTGAATATTTCTTTTCCAAAATTTCTATTCTAAAATAATAAAAAAGAAATTTCAAATCTCAATTCTAATAAATCATTTCCTGGTTTTTTTTCTTTGCTAATATCTCAACTTATCTTTTTTTTTGTCTTCTTGGTTAACACTTTAAATTAAATATTTCTACTATTTTAAATGTGTAATATTGACAAAATGATGACATGTCTTGCTGATTAATTGCTAATTAATTAACTGATTAGATGAATGGATGAATAATTTGTCACTATCTCCATCATCATCAATAAAATTATCGCATTAGAATCTTCACTGCTATTATTGTTAATGTTATTAGTGTCATCACTATTATTTTTATTATCATTATTATTGTTGTTATTATTATTGCTATCATCATCATCACACCATTATTAGTATTGTCATTATTATTATTATCATTATTATTACTAGTAGTAGTAATAGTAAGTCATTTACTGCGCAAATAAAAAGCTCTTAGTATGCACTCAACAATTAACATTGATGACATGCGACAAGATGGAAAATAATAAAATTAAGGGATGCATAAGATAAAGATTGCACGAATAGTGTCACCATAAGATCTGATCGTCCTCATAATGGTCAACTTTACTTTCTAGTAAAACAGCGGTTCTTTTGATATTGTTTACTTTTGTACTATTGCTACTAATGTTACTACTGTTATTTTTACTACTACTACCACTACTTATGTCGGCTTTTAATATGTACTATGACGGATTATTGATAATAAAAAATATCTCAGGAACTTTAGTACTTTTGGAAGAATTATAAGGTCATCAATTAGAAGTATTATAAGGTCATGAACTTTAATCAATATTTCCATCTGTCTCTTTTTTTTCCTTCCCGGTAAATCTTAGAGCAAGAAAAAAACACCTATCTTTTTTTTTCATTTATGGATTCATGAAATATTGTACATCTTCGACCTTAATATTACCATATTGATTTTATAATATTATAATTTACATGCATGAATAATTTAGCATATTTTATGAAAACTTTTAAAAACAAATGAATGCAATGATTTTTATCAAATAGATTTTTAGCATAAAATTATAATTATGTAATTCTGGATAATTTTTTTATGGTACTTTATTCAATTCAATTTTGTCCAACTCTTACAGATTAAAAAATAGAAGAGAAAATTAAAATCAAATTTTATCAAATCATAATTTCCATTCATTATCAATTAAAAAACAGACGAAAAAATTAAAGACAAATTTTATCAAATCACAATTTCTTTCTTCCATTTTGTAATTTAATAACAAATTTTGAAATGAAATAAATGGCAACTTTTAATTTGAAATTTATTAAATAGTCATTTAATCATTACATGAAAACTTTTATTTTTCTTTTCTTATAATGTTGAAGAAAAAAACAAAGTTTTTTTTCAATCATAATTTTTACACATTTTTTTTAAAAAAAATTTTTTCTTTGAAAATTTTTATTATTCTTTCTTTCTCCCTTTGTCTTATTTCGAAGGGAATCTTTTGTTGGTTATAAATCAAATTTCCTTTTTCTTTTTCTTTTTTTTTTTGTTTTAATACCATTCTACGGGATATAACGGTCAATAGGAACAGCGGGAATTCCGATACATATAAAGCATAATTTCTAATCTAATTAATACAGTCACTTAAGAGATGAGGTAATGATGCGTAAATTATGAGGCGCTATATTGAAATATTTGTAATCATTGTAATTTTGAAGTATCCTAAAGAAAAAAGATCAGAGGTATAATTTCTTCTTTTTTTTTTTTTTTTCATCCCTTATATCTATCAGAAAGTAATAATTATATTTGTTTGAATAAAAAGATTCCGACAAATTCATTGATTTATATGTTACGATTAATGAACGAATTAATTTATAATATTTGTTCCATAACCTTTTTTCACCTTTCAAATTAATTATACATATATTTGCCTATCTGTAGAAAATTTACATATAATGCTTCTTTACGATCACCAATCCGTTGACCAGGATAATTCTACGCTTTATCAATCATTTCGTACAAAATTAATTCAAATAATAAATTTAAATAAGATTAAATGAATGAATGTCATGTGAAGGTCATTTATTGGTAAGTTATCCGGAAGTGAAAATTTTACATTTATTTGAATATTTCTATTCTATTGACAAATATTAATCAAATATTTTGAAATAGTCAAATATTTGAAAGTTTTCAAATATATTTTCAATAAATGCTTAAAATTATCATATCGTTTAATGAAAAGAATAATTAATTTTTTTACAATTACTACCATATGATTTGTGATGTTGGAATTATATAATATTAAACAGTATGTATTATTTAGGATCATATACATATATATATATATATATATCAGAAATAAGTAAACTTTCTTTTTTTCTTAAATTACTGATTAATTTTTGGCAAATAATAACTTCGTTATGTACTATGTCAAAAAACATTTTATCAGAATTAACTTTAATATTAATTTGAATACTTGAAAAAAAGTAATAATGTTGTTAAGTCATGAATATTTAAATTTTGGTTTACTAGACTTATTTAGCATGCTATATTATGCATTACGAAAAAAAATGCCAAAATTATGTCTAATTAAAGTTATAATAATTTCAAAATTTTGATTCATTTCTTCTTCAAAAAATTTGCATGTGATATATGTGCAGTTAAAACAAATACCGCCACATGAATATGTCCTCGCTAAAATTGTAATGTAACTCTGACAAAAATGAAATGCGCAAATGTACTGATAAGAAATAAAAAAAAAAAATAATTTCAAACATTGAAAGCTTTTATTTGTTGCAATACAATATGTCACCAAAAAAAAAAGAAAAAAGGAGCAAAAACAAAGCGATTCTAAAATAATTAGTAAATAATATTAGTATGCTCATTTTTATACAAAATCATCCATTTTAAACAATTTTTTTTTGAAATTTCTGCGTTCTTTTTTTTCATTTTTTATTTTCTAGTATACAGAATTTTTGTTTTTTTCAAAAATCATTCGAAACTTTACGATTATTTAGTTTCTATTTTGAGAAAAATTGAAAGTATGCAATAAAATTAATTGTTGAAAAGAAAATTTTTTTCAAGAGTTTTACTATACTAATATAATTTAAATTTTAAAAAAAAAACGATGGTTGCAATTAAATTTCCAGAGATAAACAAATGTAATAATGATAATATAGCACCAGAAAAGAAAAAACAAAAATTAAAATAAGCAAATACAAATATTATGCAATAAATATAAACAAAATGTTACATACACAAAAAGGAAAAAAAATTTTGCATCAAATATGAAAGTATTTGAAATACTACCCAAAATTAGCTCTTCGTACATATATATATGTATATAGCTTAAGTAACTTTTGAACTATTTAAAAAATTTTTTAAATTAAATTTTAAACAACAACATGTATAGCATATGAATTATCGATTAGTCCTTTTTTTTTTGGTCATATAAATTAATTAGTGAGTAATAACTGAAATTGTTTCATTTTCGTCATAAATTTAACAAAAATGTAATAAATTATTAACAAATTCTTTCAGTGAGAGTTTTTTATAATTTTTTAAATTTTTCAATTTTTTTTATAATTATATATTGTATGAATAAATGTTGGAAATTTTTTTCAAAAAATTAACTAAAAAATTAATCGATAAATTATATGCTAAAGTACTATTAATATAAATTATAATAAAATATTCTAATACTTTATCATTTTAATCAATATCGCACAGCATGTTCATTATCATTATCATGAATGTGTAGATGAAGTATAATGTATATTATAAAGTTCAAAGGTTACAAATTGACGAAATTTGCAAAAATTGACCAACTAAACATGATAATAATCGATCAACGAATAATACTTGGACAAAAATTCTATAGAAATTTGGATCGTAAAAAAAAGAAAAGAGGAAAAAGAGGAAACAAAATTAGCAAAAGAATTAATTAATTTAGAATTAACTGAGGAGAAAAAAAGAAATTTGTGCGAAATTTTTTGTCAATTTTTATATGAATGAAATACTAACACATAAGAAAAAATACAATGAAAACATACAATAATTTAAGTAATTAAATACATTAATTTAAAAATATTACAGAAAATAAATAAATAACAATAATAATTATTCGTTTTTCTTTCTTTCATTCCCTTTTTTTTTTTCAATAGATATTAATTTTATTTTGCATAATATGGATAGTATGGATTTTGAGCAGTTGGATATGGTTGCGCACCAAATGGCGGAAATGGAAATGTTCCTTGCTGATACATATTGCTTGGTTGACACATTGCCTATAGAAAAAAAAAATTTTTTTGGTGAAATTTCAAAAAAAAAAATCAAAATTATCAAATATTTTTATTTCATCCAAATTAATTACAAATTTAAAATTACACTTTGCTATAATTATATTGATTTCATTTATTTGTATTTGGCTTTATTTTCATTACGTATAACATTTTTGTAAATAAGTTTTAAATTGTAATATTTTAATTTCTAATTAATTACTTTATTTGTTAAACAATAATTATTAATTATACAAACATTTGTTTTATTCTTACTGTTAGTTATATTTTTGAATTCAATTTGAAAGGACGTACTTGTTGATAAAATTGATTTTTCAAATCCGGTATACCATCAGGTAATGTACTCAAATTTAACAAATGTTCCGGATTTGAATCCTGTCCACTAGCAGCATGTACAGCATTATCACAACGTTTTCCGTCCTTCACCAGTATTGAAACATTCATTTTTCTATAAAATATCATGATATATCAAAAGTAAACAAAGAGCACTGGGCGGTAATGGATATAATAAGAATATGGAAATTTTTTAATTTACAAATTAAATCTCGAAAAGATTACACGAAAGAGGCGAATAACAGTTGTTATTTAAAAAAAAAGTTACTACTCTTTTTTTTTAAAAAACAATTTAATTTAACAAAAAAAACCTGATATAAATTTAATATTTATCATATTGATTGGAAATTTAAACGATTTTTTTTAAAAAAAATAAATAGCAGTAATATATTAAACTTACTTATCAATATTGCTACCATCCAATGGTGTTGGTGTCCTAGATGGTCCTGATGATTGACTTTCGTCTCGTCCTCTATTACCATCTGTCATTTTACGCTCTTTTTCTTGTCGCTTGCATTTGTAACGATGATTTTGAAACCAAATTTTTACCTGAAATGATAATTTTAATTTTATATAAAATACAAAAAATTTTTAGGAAAATATTAGCAAAATTAAATAAACATGCTAAAATACGGTAAACAAATAAGTAAACAAACAAATAAGCAAATGAAACTTTTTTAAAAAAGAAAAAAAAATAATATGCAAAACCTGTGTTGCTGAAAGTCCAATTGAATTTGCTAATGCTTCACGTTCCGGTGCTGTCAAATATTTGGATGCACGAAAGCGCCGTTCTAATTCATAAACTTGATTTTGTGAAAAAAGTACACGTCGTTTACGCCTTGATCCAACATGACCGGAAAGTGGTAATTGTAATCCTTGCATTGCAGCATGAGCTGGATTAATACCACAATTAAGACCGAAACCGGAACCTAATCGAGGTACTGCAATTAATCATTTTTTTTTTCTTAAAACATTTCAGTTTTATTCAAATTTCAATAATAAGCAATTCATTTACACCTTCTAATTAAATTTTATTTAATTACTTATAAAATATATATGTAATTTGTTTATAAAATGCATATATATATATATATATATATATATATATATATATATAT
>NW_018108436.1:25177-31775 GCF_000183805.2 Loa loa | reverse complement strand
TATATATATATATATATATATATATATATATATATATATATATATAAAATAGGGTGCGTACATATATGTTTATTCATTTGCAATAAACAGAAGAAAAATAAATTCTTACTTGTAATTAATTTAAAAATATCTAAATATGATTTATTTAATTCAATTTAATAGCATTTTTATTGCAATTTGTTTATAATTATCAATAAAAACTTACTGAAAAATAAACAATTTATTGAAAAAAAAATATTCAAATTAATTTTAAAAAAATCAATGATTTAAAAAAAAAGAAAAAAACAATGGGAAATATTTTGTAATGTATTTATAGTTTAATGAAACTTTCATCATTTTATTATGATTTATAATTGGTATCCTGCTGTTTCTTCATCATTTCTCAATCTGATTCCCGTGCACCTGACTTATACAAGTTATCAAAAATATACACACATACCTGTACATACCTATGTACACATTCATAAAAGAGGATGACAAATACATCAGCAGGGGTTTGTAAATCATTTCATTTCATTCATACTTGATCATATTATGATGAATGATGATGATCGAAATTTTTTTTCCTCTTTTTTACTTAATCATTTACTTATTCAATAATAATTGATCATTTCACCATGTAATTTGCCTCTATTCCACGATATACAGTACCGTTAATTACTTAATTATCAATATGTTGTTAATTGGTTGATTTGCGAAATTAATTAGATAGATTTGAAGCACTAAATGTTACATATTAGTATTATTGAAAAAGAAAAAAATATAATATATTCAAATTGTTAGGTAAAAAGGAAAAAAACTAATCAAAAAAAAATCAAATTGAAATTTGTAAAGAAAAAGAAATTGGAATTGAAATTTGCAAAGGAAAGCAAAAATGGAAAATTCCAAAGAATTGTATTTACAGTTACTTTAAAAAATTCTAACAAAATACTCATTTACAAAAAAAAATGTATTAAAATCGTAGTAAAATGTAATTTTAAATGAATTCAATTAAGTAAATTGAGATGGAAAAGAAAAAATTAATTGAAATTTATGAAAATATTATCCTCAATTTTAAATTATTTCTTCTAAAAAATTTTCAAAAAAGAAAAATAAAACAAATTTTTTAGTGTTACAACTTTATTTGTTTTGTTTTTGTTGAGTAATAATTAAAAAAAGACTAATTGAACCTTTTTTTTATAATTTTTTTGTTGTTTTTTACCTTTTTTTTTATTTGAGAAAGTGATAGAAATAGATTTCATCGTAATCAAACTTTTTTTAGAATTTTTAAAATAATTATATGCAAATCTTTTAACTTTTTTTTTGCAAACTTCGATTTTTTTTTTCCTTTGCCTAATATTTAATCGCAATACCACAATTGGGTTACTGTAAGATATTGAAAGCGTGTGTATGTGTGTGCGTGTGTGTGTGTGTGTGTGTGTCATTACCAGTCATTTATATTGTCCCCATAATACCATATCAGATATATATATTTACTCAATCATACTTAAATTGTATTCCTTCATTGGAAATTTATAGTTGTGGTTAAAATCATCAAACTTTAACCGATTATTTGATATCTTTTCCTTAAACTTCCTCATCACATTATACCACTCTTACTTTGTGTATTTTTATTTAATGTTTGTCCGTCTTTTGATTTGTCATCATTGGATGCAAATTTTGAAAGAGAACTCCATATACAAATAATTGATTTAGGTGACAAATATGACAGGGTTAGAAGAGGGATGAGAAAATTTTAACATTTCATTCAATTTCCGGTTTCCAACTTTATTTTGGTTTGTGAAAAAATAGAATTAAGGATGAAAGAAAGAAAGAAAGAGGGAGAGGGGAAGAGAGGGAGAGAGAGAGAGAGAAAAGTGGAGGAGAAAGAAGTAAAAGGAAGGAAAGTTTGTAAAACTTGTAAGAGTAAATTATAAATGAGTAATGAAAGTAAATTATTAATGAATTCAAAAAATATTGAATTTTGACAATTATCGATTTAGGATTAAACAAGGAAGAAAATGATTAATTAAACAAATATTTGTGCGATATTTTAGGTATATTTAATAGCAAGTAAAAAAAATAAGAAATTATGATAATAATAGAATGATTTAAGATTAAAATTAGAAAAGGAATTGAATTTAATGTTTTAAAATTATTGCAGATTTCATAAGGAAACATTATAAAAACATATTTTATGGCAAGTGATTAATTAATCATTAATGCAGTAATTAATTAATTGACTGCTAATCAAGTAATTACGCAAAAATTATTAAAAGAATATAAAAGGAGGAAATAAAGACAAATGAAAAAAAATGAGAAGGAAAGTGTAAGAAATATATAATTATTTGAATGATAAATTTTGAAAACAAAAACCGCTAAAATTTAAATTTATGAAAAATTAATAAAAAATTTTTTTCTTCTATATATATAAAATGCCAAAGGAAGGAAATAAAACGACAAAAAAAAAAAATTAATTCAATTATTACTGAAATGATCAGAATGGTAGGTAAAAGTAGACTTATTCATGTGCTAATAAGATAATAAGTAAGCCTAATCAGATGATAATAAGGTAATAAATAAAGTTTAAGAACTTAGAACTCGGATAATCCACCACTTTTTTTTTTATCCACTTCTAGTAGATCCTAAATTTTGGAGTACCACTATCATTATGATCATCATTCGATGTTACCGAAAAGGATATTTTATTTTAATACTAATTAAAGGTGCTCTAATCAGACAGATCCAGCCTAAATTGTTAAAAAAAAAGGGTAAAACAAAAAAGTACAATTTTTAGTTATGACAATTTAATGAAATTGATAGAGGATTTAGTGAAAAATATTCGAAATTTTAAAATGTTAAATATTTCAAAATTTGGAATATTTTTGCTAAAATTACTTAAGCATGATTTTTGATTATTAATTATTTAAATTAATTTTTAAATTAATCCAGTAATCTGACGATTTAATTATTGAAAATAATTGAAAATTTTTTCAAAATTTTCAAGTTAGTAATGAAAAAGTGAATAAATCATGCTTATAATTATTAATGTTTTCTTCTACCAATCATTTATTGATTTCTGATACTATATTCGTTATTTTTTAATAATTAAAAGAAAAATGATTGTTTCCCTTTTTCATTCCTTCAATTTTTTGGATGCAATATCGTTTTTTTTTTTTAATAATTAACAAATATTTTAGAATATGCAAATTATTGAATTTGTAAAATTTCATCGAATTCGAAGTTTGAAAGAATTAAGAAATGACACAAAACTCATTTGAAAGAATTAAGAAATGACGCAAAACTTTCCCATTTTTTATATATTGAATTAGATAAAATCAATAGTAAAATTTCATACTGACATGGACAGACAGACACACACACACACACACACACACACACACGTATACACACATACATACTATTTCTTATTAATAACGGAGTATAGTACACAAAATGTATTTGCTAATTAGCTCTCATTTGTTACAATAAGAAATGGCGGCAATTTTTTACTTTTGATAAAAGAAAATTGAAACTTTCTGTCCTATCAAAATTAGAATTTCACTAATAAAAAATTAAAATTTTAAATCAGTAATGGAATTTATTAATAATTGGTAAAAATAATGGAAAATTTAAAAAAAATTTTATTAATAATAGAAATTAAAAATTAAAATTTCAAATTATTTGTTTAGAACTAATATTTTCAAAGATAATAAATAATGGAATATAATAAGAATTTAAATTAAAATAAAATGCTAATTGTTAATGATAAAACAGACCAAGTCGTGGATCATGCGTACCATACCAACCAGCAGCTGATGGTGCATTTGCAACATAGCTAAATATAGAAAAATTAACAATTTGCTAAAATTAAATGTATTGTATATTTGTAGAAAAAAAAATTGTCGAAAATTTTCAAAACTTTAAATTTTAATTTAATATTATTTTTAATTTAATATTATATATTTTATGAATAACCTTGAAAAATCTGGTGCTGGTTGATAACTATTACCAAAATGACCGGTAAAATAAGGTGATGCACTAAATGCAGATGATGCTGCAGCAGCGCTTGCATGTGATGCTACCGTTGCCATACCACTACTTGAACCGGTTCCAGTTACCGAATGTATTGTACTACTTGTTGGTCGATAACCGGAAAATCCTACTGGTGATGCTTCTAATGATGTCATACTACCCGATGCAGAATTTGCTGCCATTTTCAGCAAACGTTGATGAACTCGAGCTAAAAGTTAATTTTACTTATTATCCAATGATCCATTAGAAACAATTTCTAAAATCCGAAAATTATTTTTAAAAAAATGGAAAACTAAAATTTTTGATTCAAATTAATATTTTATTAATAAATTGTTTATATTTCACAAATATCACTTTATTTTGGTGATATATGCATTTCTTTTTTGCTGAAATTACAACAAAATTTACCGTAATCACTGCAAAAGTATTCGTTAATACTTTGCTTTTTTCCAACCTAACATATGGTAGTTATCTTATCAAATTACCAAAAACTTTTACAATGTATCCATTTCATCGTGATGATTCAATATTATCTAATTCGTCTTATTTTTATCTCATATTACGATATCAAATAAAATTTGCAGGGAAAAAGTTATTCAAAAAAGAAAAACTGGAAAACTAAAACTTTTTGCCAGAAAAGAATTCAATTCAAATTAATAATTCATTAATCAATTGCTCACACTCCACAAATACTTCTTTATTTTGGTGATGTCATAAATATTTCATCTATTTTGTAGTATTAAACGTAAAAAGTGAAATTTAAATTAACATTATTGAAACTATGCAATGAGATTAAAAAATCTTTCTAAAAAATTAAATCCATTTATTTTTATGAATTTTGAGAAACATGGAAAAGAAGCACCATGAGATTTTCATTCATATTTATCATAAAATTTCAATCACCGTAAATTTCTTTTATGAATTAAATTTATTTTTAAATTGATGTTATCAAAAAAATCAAATAAAATGTTAGGAAAATGATTCTGCAATTCATTTTAAATTACAAATTATTGAATAATCCAATTTGATTAAAAAATATATCAAATATCATCTACTAAATTAAAGCTAGAATTTAAATTATAGTAATCAGTACGTATTCACTTATTCATTTATCAAGTATAAAATCATTACGGATATCATTATATTAATAAATTTCAATTTATACTAGGACTGATTTTCTTCCTATTTCTCTGTATTATCATTTTTTAGTACTGGATAAAATTAAGTTAATAGATTTTGATGAATCGTTCGAAATTTTCGACGTATTTCATTGACCGCTTGGAATCATATTAATCAATTGGAATTAAACTTAAAAAATCAAATTACGATGAAAAAAATCATAATTCCAAATTAAATTTTAATAGAGAAGGAAACCTAATGAATATCTATTCCAAATATTTAATTAAGAAAAATACAAATTTGAGTTTAATTTTAAAATAAAAACTCCCAAACAAAATAGCTATATCTAATCCGAATAAATAATATAAAATAATTATTACACAAATATATCAGCATAAAAAAAATCAATAAAAAAATGAATAAGATAAAGATTCAAATAGAAACTTATAGAATTCCCGCTAAGTATACTTTTTGATCAGCTAATAAATCAATGATATTTGGATAACGTATAGCCTTCTTCATTTAAATTAACATAATTAATAATAATTGATCTTTTGAAAATTCATAATTTATTAATTTAAATAACTTCTCGAAAACTGGGTAATTTTTGTTTTGGGCGAATAATTATTGGTAAGGATGGAAATGGTATAATTAAATTTGAAATGAAAATTGGGTGAAATAAGCGCAAATAACATAAAAATGGAATTATTAAAATTATGTTCTTTTTTTTTCGGATCATATAGAAGAGTAATAATGATTAATTGATCGATTGATTGATTGATTGATTGCTATGTATGGACCATATGAGACAAACTTGTGGCAAAATATTTTTTAACGCTTATTCCTTCTTGAAATCCTTTAAAATTTTCATTGTATTAATTTTATTTGAATAAATAAAAAGTTGATTCACCGAGTAATTGAGCCAGTCGTAGAAAAATTGCAATTAAGAAATTTAATTATGTTCCAAACTGGTAAGATAGTTTTTAAATTTATCATAAATTTTACTTTATTAAAATTTAAAAAGCATTTAAATTTTAAACTTCTTTTAAAATAACCTGAATGATCTAAAAGTAACTTCTAAATCATTTCTTATACTTGATTATGTTACAACCTGCGAATAATTTGAAATTTCATCGAAATATTTTTACTAAATTTTGAAAGAATTAACATAATTTATGTATTTTTTTAATAACTTCTTAATATTTTTCAGCTTGTTTTACATTTGAAATTAATAAATAATTCTTATATGAATAAGTACTTTTATCTCACTAGTACTTAAAAAAACAGAAAAATAAACAAATTTGTTTATATTTTATAATAAATCAATTTTATCTATTATAATTAACAATAAAAAAAATTTCAAAAAACAACATAATGGCACTAGAGAAATGTAAACAACAATAAAACGAATGACAATAATAATAATAGTAATAATAATAATAATAATAATAATAATAATAATAAT
>NW_018108436.1:21912-24997 GCF_000183805.2 Loa loa | reverse complement strand
AATAATAATAATAATAATAATAATAGTAATAATAATAATGATAATAATAATAATAGTAATAATAATAATAATAATAATAATAATAATAATAATAATAATAATAATAATAATAATAATAATAGATAATAATAATAATAATAATAATAATAATAATAATAATAATAATAATAATAATAATAATAATGATATTAACAATAATAATAATATCAATGATAGATAATCATACTTTGAATACATCCTTGATGATCATCATTATACATTTTCTACAGTACTTGAAAATGATGAATAAGTGGGACTTGAATTTTTGTGATTTATCCTTTATTTATTCATTTTTTTCCCTCTGTTGAAGTAAAAAGGAATATTATAGGTGTATACATATGTAAAAAGAAAATAATAAGAGAGAAAGAAGGAAAGGGAAAAAGAGAGAGAGAGAAAAAAAAGGAAGGATAAAGGAAAAACGAAAAGTTCATGTTTAGAATTTAAGCTATTTTAGTTAAGTATACTTTTGATTAAAAAAAATAATATGGTAGATTATTATTTCGAACTATCCATCTATCCCAAATACTAACTAACCATCATCCTCTTAAGATAAATATTGAACAAATTCTCATCCTTCTTCTTTCTTTACCTTTTTTCCTCTCCTCTTCCTCCTTCTCCTCCTCCTTTTCCTCCTATTTCCTCCTCCTCTTCCTCCTCTTTCTTTTTCTTTTTCCTATCCTTCCTATATAATCTTTGTTGAATGAAACTTTTCCTCCTCCTCCTTCTTTCCTAAAAATCATACAAAACGATAGGTGCTACTCGTCATATCTACTACTACTACTACCACTACTACTACCACTTACGATTAAATGGCCACTTGTCCACCCCCTCCTCTCTTCTTCCGACACTTTCATCCCTCTTAACCTCCCATTTTATTCAAATCTTTTCATTTTTCCACTTCAACTTCATCCTCTTCAATTCATCCTATATATTCCTCATCATATCATCATCATCATCATCTCTCTCTCTCCCTTTCTTTCCCTCCCCTCCTCCCTTTTTCATTCTAATTCATATACTCATTTTATCGATGTAGTGATGAAAAAGGGTGGAGCTAAATCCATGAAATGTTATCAATTGGTTTAAAAAAAAAGGGTGGAGTTAAAAAGGACGAATTAGCCAATTGCTGAAAGAGTTAAATGATTTCGAATTTTTTCTTTATTTTTTGATATTCAAATAATATTTTGTTATATGTTCAATCAGTAAATTTAAGCATACTGTGCTTTCCAATATTTGTTATTTCATCCCTTTTTTTTGTTTTTTCTTTTTAAATTAATTATTACATAGATTTGCATATTTAATTAATGAGTAATATTAGATAATGTAATAAGCAAGTGATGAAATAGCTAATAATGACATATATTCAATTATTAAACAAAAAATAATAAATAAAAGAACTAAATGATTTCGAATTTTTTTTTCGACATTCAAATAATCTTTTATTATGTGTTAATCAGTAGCTTTTACTATGCGACGTTTTTTAATATTTGTTATTATATTTCCTTTTTTTATTTTTAAAAATAATTATTGAAAAGATTTGCATATTTATTTGATAAAAGTATTAATTCCTAAAATTCGATTAAAATAAAAAGAGATTGTTATAATAAAGTTAGCTGAAAAAGTTCTTATTTGGTGAAAAAAAGGAAAAACGAAGAAATGTTAGGAAAAAGAAAATAAAAGAATAGGCAAAATTTAAAAAAGTTCAATTTAGAAGGCAAAAATAAAAGAGAATAGATGGAATATAAGCCAATATTTGAAGAATTAAATGATTTGAGTTTTTGTAAATATGAATTGCTTTTTCATATAATTCAAACAATATTTTATTAAATGTATATGAAAATTTTTTGTAAAAAATTATATGGATTATATGAAAATTTTTTGTAAAAAATTATATAGATTGAGAAAATTTTTTTATTAGAATAATTGGAAATTATAAATCACAAGAGAAAAGTAAAAAAAATGAATTGATCTAAAAATAAAAAATTAAAATTGATAAATTTTGGAATGTTGCAAAATTGTAATAAAAATGAAGACTTACTAAGTTTCTTATACTTACTGTAATACCGCAAAGGTTATAAATTATTAAAAAAAAGGAAAGAAAAAATTTAATAGTGAAAAGAGTAACTATTGAATTAAATATTGTTTAATTCAAATAATTTTATTTCAGGATATGTTATATTGATCAACTGCAATACTGTATATTTAGCAGTATGGGTTTCTCAAGGTAATGTGCATGAATTGAAGAAACATGAAAATATTACAAATATAAAGTAAGCTTTTCATCCATTCTAATGTATCAAAAATACAATGTAGGATAAGTTATTTAAATAAAATATTGGAAAATAAATTAATATACGATACCATCAATATCTTTCATTTTATCCGTTAAATAGCGATACGCTTAATAATAAAGTTGTAATCATACGTAGTAACGTATGCTGAATAGAATTCCAATACTTTTTTAAGTACTTGATTTCTCTCAAATATGCTATGTTTTTCTTTCTTCGCATTTTATCAATATATTATATATAGGAAATAAATTTATTATTGATAAATTTCATATCGATCTCTTCGATTTCTTCATAAACTGCTTATGTTAGGGAAAGAAAAAAGAAACGTAATAATTCGTTTTTACAACTTTTTCTTACTGCTGAAAACACGTAATCGATTTATTTGATATATGTGATACGTATAAATTTCATTAAATACTAGTAAATAATACTAGTTACAGTATTACATTGATTGCTGATAATATATGCGAAACGTTAAACAATACTACTCGTTAAAATGATTATCAGTAACAAATTCATCTATACAATCAGTGGAATGTTAAGATAATTCTATGAAATTCTTAACTGATGACAATTACATTTCATAAGATTATAACAAGTATAGTTTTCTTTTTTTTTTTTTTTTTGTAGTCCGATGATTTGCAGTATTTAAAAGATAATAATCTGTTAATTGTTATCTTGTAATTCTTAATCAATTATTCAATTTATTCCAGTTTTTCATTACTATTTTAATTATCTATTCCAAGTACGAAATTAAG
>NW_018108436.1:17148-21537 GCF_000183805.2 Loa loa | reverse complement strand
TTTTTTTTTTTTTTTTTTTTTTTTTTTCATACAGGATAAAATGTCTAAAGAAAAAAATTATTTTAGCACAATCTTTTGAAATGAATAACATCTTTCAGATACAGTATCCCTCGTATTAGCAAATCCAATCAATAATATTAATGTTGCGATTACTAATAACAAGGAAAAGATATTTAGTATATAAAAAAAAAATTTGATTTAGTGAAATTTATGAAATTTTATAAATTTTACGTACATTTGTGCTATATCGAATACTTAAAGATGTATGGTTGAAACTCACAAATCTAAAAAAAAAGGTTAATTATTAAATTAATATAATAGGCATAATTGAACTTTGTAAAATTTGACGAGAATTTTGTCTTTATTAAAAGTATTGTAATTTAGTAATAAATTCTTTTATTTTAATATTACATAACAAAATTACTTTCAAAGATTTTTAAAAACACTAAAATACTTAAAAATGCTTAAAATGCTTAAAAATGTAAGCCACACAAATTAATTTCGAATTTCATTGTTATTTATTGTCAATTATTAAATTTTTTATTATTTTTGGATTTCTCGTGCAATCAAATAATGTTGTATTAATATCAAGTACGATTTTGTCAACATTTATTATCTAACTTTAAATTATTAATTCTAATCTATTCATTTCCTATAAGTTATTCATTCTGCTATTAGTTATCTATCTACATAAATTGTCTTTGTCGAGCAATCCTCATGCTTACTTCTTATCTTTAAGTTGACATTTATTTGATTGATTAATGATGACAAACAAATTGACCTTCCCAAAGTAATGATAGCAATAAGCACTTCTTTTTTAACATTTTGACACTAATTTTTTGGCACCAAATATTGTCGGCTATCTCTTTGACCTCTTGCTTTTTCTCCACTTCTATCATTTACCAATTATTACAGTTTCGTCAAATTTTCTCTTATTAATTAATTGATACGAAAATGTTACAGAAAAAAAACAATTTGTTGAAAATATTTTTTGAATTTCATATTTTGCATTTAATTAATTTATTATTTGAAAAATTATATGATTAGTACGCAGTAAATAATATTTTAATATTCCATTTTGAATTTTAAATTTCCTTTTTTTTGTTTAATTCTCTAATCATTTATTTCTACAACTATTTAATTGTTCTATGTATAACTCAAATATTTAATCATTACCATTTTACACTATACAGTTATTAATTTTCGAAATATTTTCTATCCTATATCTTGGGTGATTAAAGAAAGCTAATGAGAAGGAAAGAAAAAGGAAAAAAATCTAATATATAGGACATATGCATACAAAAGTAATACATTAATTCATGAAATACTCATAAATTTGTTATATTCACAAAGTTTATAATTAATTTCTTTGAATTAACTTTTAAAAGTTTAAGATTTTTCAGTCTTTTGGCAAATACACTTCATGAAATGATTATTTTTGGCTTTCTGGAAAGTATCATTACCGATTCCCTTTTTCTCTTTTTTTTTTAAAAAAAAAAGAATTATCTAGAAATACCTCTGTTACACTTTGACCGTTAAATTTCTTTTTTTTTTTTTTTTTTGATGCAAAATAAATTACTTTTCAAGTTCTCAATGAATGTAGAAAATTTAATTTCATTTTAATTTAAATATATATATTTCAAAAATTTGTCTTTGAGATTTTTTTTTTAATAATAATATGCTATTAGGATGAAACGATAATATTTACATTATAGTTTGATCATAATTAAATAGGCTGAGGAAAAATTGTTATCATTAAACTTTATATTTTCCATCGTAAACATAAATTCCATTATTAGAAACATTGATTAATATATCAAAAAGTTATTTAAGTTTCAATTAAACTGAAAAGAATAAAAGTGAAAGAATGAACAATGGTAAAGTTGCAATTAAATTGAAAAGAAGGAAATGAAAACATTACTTATACATATATATTAAAACGGTTTATTGAATAAAAATTTATGATAATAGCTAGGAAAATGATTTAAACAAATATTTTCAATTCTTTACAAGAAATGCAATTTAATCTCATTTTTTGTCTTTTTTAAGTTAGATGAAAAAAAGAAGGAAAAGCGGACAATAAACAAAAAATTTGAATAAAAAAAATCTTATCTTGAAGTGGTTTTTAAGCAAGAAGTAATATTATCAAGTACTAATCAATATCTATTTAAATATCGATGAATATTTCCTTTTACTTATCAAGTCCATTAAGCACGACAACCTGTCAACCATTCTATCAACTTGTTATCCATTACTTTTTTCACTTTTTCCTTTTCCTTCCTTTTATCTTTTCATTTGAGTGTGTCAAGTGGACAATGGTCATCACAATTTTAACTCTTCTGTTCACCATACATCTTATGTACTTGTTTGTGTGTCTATGTATCTGTGTGTGTATATGTGTTCATGTGTATGGATACGGTCAAATTATTTGAGAATTCTTCCACAATTATTGATTAAAACTTAAAAAGGGAAAATATAAGAAGAGATGATGTATTTATTAAAAGTGTAATTGAATAATGAATTAAATAATATCAGTTTATTATTAAATTATCAGTTTTGATTAAATGGAAGAAAAATTAGAGAACTAGTATTAGTAAAACGATTATTTTCTTCCATCTCTTTCAAAAATTTCACTAATATAACGTAAAATAAATGAAATTTTCAAAATATTACTGTAAACGATTTATGTGAATATACATGTATACCGTCGTTGTTATTCAATTTTTGAATAATAAGTAATTAAATTGGTGCAGTAATTCGAATACTTTAATTAGGTGGAACTAAAGTATTTTAATTAGCCCAAACCGACTTAATTTTTATTTAATTAAAATTGTAAAATAAAGTTTATGTTTTGATTTTGTTAATGAATTTGAAAATTATGCATCTGGAAAAAATGCTATAATTATGTAAAAAAAGTGTTGATTTAATTTAATTCCAATTTGATTGTTTATTTATTCAATTGTATCTTTTCTTTTTCAAATTCTTAGACATTTCGAATATTTCAATTTCTAATATTAAATAGTTCAATGAATATTTAGATATTACGATCAATTCAATTGGATCAAAATCATCGAAATTTTTTTGATTCAACAAAAAATTCTGGACGATGAAATATATCAGAAATGAAAGTAAACGATTATATTTTGTATTCGGATTCAAAATCAGGTCCGATTAGAATTACAGATGTTTTCTTTATATCAATGAAATATTGTCATTTATAACAGATTGATAAATTGATCAAGGAAAGTGAAATAAAATTTAAGTGACTAATTAAATCTTGGCAAACTTTGGATTAATATTTAGCCCAATGTTTGTTTGAATTACAGATTTGCAGCGAATAAAATGCTAAAACATTAGTATTTTCGATCATTTCAATTTCAATTACATTACATACATTTTGTTTAATTATAAATTAATTCATTAAATTTTTAAATGAATGCATTTAATCATTTTATTCGAAATGAATTTTTTCATCTTTTTTCAGATATAAGTTTGCAGCAGTATGTGATAATCAAAAAATACTTAAAATATTTTCTGTATTGCATGGTTTGCTATTGTTTTATTAAATTTTATCGTACTTAAAAAGAAACAAGGAAACAACTTATGCTATAGAATATTAAATCGAATTTAAAATCTACATTTAATATTATGTTCAAATCATGTGGTTTTAAGTTTTACATATTTAATTTGCAAATTTAATTTAAATATGTAGCAAATAAAAACTTTTCCGAAATTATAATTAATGATAATGCTAGGAAGAACAGTTATTTAATCAGTTATCTATATTAATCGTTGAAAATTCATTATCAAATTAAACATATATATATATAGGGAGAAAGAAGAGAAATATTATAAATAATTGAAATTAATAAATATTTGATTGAATCAAACAAAATTCTTATCTTAACTGTAAAGATGAAAAATCAACTATTTGATGATAAAAGTGGATGAAAAAATAATGGTGACATTATAATAGACGTATACACATGCATTATATAGACCGACACCGTAGTACAAAATGTAAACAAATCAAAATGAAAGTAAAGCGGTTCATCAAATCACAAAAAGGAAAAAGAAAACCCTTAAAGTTTTTCATTTTCCATTATTAGTTAGAATATGTCCATTAAAAAAAATATCTATCCATTACTATCTTCTAATAATAATACTGATATACCGCTAATATTCAAGTATTATTTCAGGATATGAACAGTTAATCTTTTTCCATTTCCGTTCCTTTTTGTTTTCCGTTTTCCGTTTTTTTTTTTTCATTAAGAATTTTCCATTAATAGTGCAAACAAATCCGAGATTAACCATGTAATATCCATAAATGGGATTGGAATACAATAGAGATTCTAGTAGTCATTTATATATTGTCGCCTTCCTCTTTTT
>NW_018108436.1:13660-16533 GCF_000183805.2 Loa loa | reverse complement strand
TTTTTTTTTTTTTTTTTTTACGGTAACATAAAAGAAACCGACAAGAAATTTATTCGATTATTTGTCATTTGTAATATTGTTGAAATATGCTTTAAGAGTGGATTACAATGAATAAATTTGTTGTTATTTTTCAGGACATCATTACTGGGAAAAAAAAAAACAAATAGCAGGGATCATCATTTATAAAATCAGATGAAGCAAATATATCACGGAGTGAAAGGAAAATGGATTGTGATTAAAAAAATTGATAGATTGAAAATTTCTTCGGGTAAAGTTTTAGAATGAAATATTGAAAATTATCATTTGCAATATTAGTTAGAAGAAAATATTTGGGATCATCATTTGCAAAATTGGGTGAAAGAAAATACCAGAGATCATAACTTACAAAAATCGGATGAAGAGAGATGCCGCGGTAGAAGATGGATTTTCTTCGGGTAAAATTTTTGGAATAAAATACTGAAGTTAATGCTTGGAAAATTAGACACAAAAAAAATACCGGGAAATTATCGCTTGCAAAATTGTATGGGAGATCATATCGCGGAAGGAGATGGATACGAGGAAAAAAAAAACGAAAATGAATTGGAAGGAAATTAGAAAGAAACAAAAAAAACAACGAGATTCTCTCGAATAACTGTTTCTTTTTTTTTCGAGTTGGAAATTTCTAAATTGAATTTTTTTTTTTGGGTGGAATTTGTTTTCGTTTTTTTAAAATCAAATCTACAAAATAATGATTTATTTTATTGGTGATGAATGAAATTTGAAAATTTAAGGTTTTTTTTTTTCAAATGGAAGATTTTTCTTCATGTTATCTTTTAGCAATAAATTTTACAAGCAAAACTTTTTAAGATATGATTTTTTGAAATTTCTATTTTAAATTATTTGTATCTTTGTCGCTTTTTTTTTTTTTTGGCTGATAAATTGCGGTGAATAACTTGGATGAGCTAATATTTAAATTTTTAAACAACAATAACAATTGTAATAATTTGTTAAATAATTTAACATTTCGTAAATTTAAGCAAATTCTTGCAATCATCAAAATAATTGATGTAAAAAAAAAAATGTCCTTCATACTATTTCATTGTTATAAATAGGTTAAGTAAATTTTTCATATTAAACATATCATCGAAGATTGGAGAATTGTTGAAAAAAAAAAAAGAAAAAAATTTAATTTTCTCATTTTTTTTCCAACTGTGTTAAAGATTTTTTTATGTGTCACCAAATATCAAGTTGAAAATTTTTCAAAAAATTTATTTCATTTCTTTTTTCCCAATTAAATTAATTAATAAAAAATAAAATTTTTACAAAAAAAAAGAATTTGATCTTTTCCCTTTTCTTTCTTTTTTTTATAATAAAACTAGTAATATTATTTATATTATAATGGAATTAACAATATTATTTGTCCATATTTATTTACCTGTATACTGTAATGAAATCAATAATATTATTTACTTATAAAAAAATCAATGATATCACTTACCTATATTAAAACAGAATTATTTATATTATCCACTCAATTACCTTGAATCAAATTATTTTACCTGTATTATAATGAAATCAATAATATAACTTACCTATATTATTCAATGGTGATAAAATATCATCAACAGTAAATCGATGATGCATCAATTGTTTTGTTGTATTGCTACTATTACTACTACTATTACCACTATTGCTATTGGTTGTTGTAATGATATTTGTTATCGTCTGTTGTTTATCACCACTTCGTCTTAACATATCACCGGTTTTATTTGTTTTGACCATAATTGTTTCCACCGTATTCTTCGTACGAAATGAATTTGATTGGGATGAAATATTATTTCCATTATGCAACAATTCTGATGTCATTTTCATAGAAATAAACTGAAAATTTTTAAAATATTAAAAAAAAAGAAATGCACCAAAAATCTGAAATGTGAACATTTTATGGTATTTTATACAATAAATTGAATTTTTATTTTTTAAAAAAAAAATGTTAAAATTAATTTTATTTAATACTGCAATCAATTACTAATTACAAGCAATTAACATTTTGCATTTTCTTTGAAAACCAACAATTAATAAATGATGATTATCATTAATGTATAAGTCAATCAAACGACTATGATAATTCCTGCATGATAACAATGATTACTGCATAGTGATAAAAATGATTATAACAGCATTAATTTTGCAATGATCATGATAATTTCTCATGATAACAAAATGATTGCAAAATGATTTTTTAAAACAAAAATATCAACATAATATATTAGTGTCGTATTGATAGCATAGTAGTGATAGTTTTAATGATAGTGTTAAGAAAAAAGTCAATCAAAGATATTTTTTGGTAATTTCAAGATTATAATAAATATTTCGAATGTTAATAATATTCTGAATATTTCAACAACTAATGATTGATAAATTTGCATTTAAATAATTTTTAAATATTGCTAATAATGATGGTAATATAAATTTTATTAATAACATTAAGATAGTATGCTAATAATGATGGTAATATAAATTACATTAATAATATTACGATGATGATTTAGATAATACTACGATAATGGTTTTAGAAGGAAAAATTGAAATGAAGAAAATGTGTGAAAAAAAAATATTAAAAAAAAGAAAAAGAACAAAAGCAAAAAAAATCTTTGAAATTTTAATTTTTCTTGATACAGAGTAGTTTCATATGATAAATAAACAATAAAAAATATTATCATGAAAAATATTATCAATTAAAAATGCAAAAAGAATAAACCAAAATTTTTTTTAAAAAAATTTGAAAATCATGAAAGATATCAGCGAAATATGTATGTGATGATGATAATGATAATGATGATGATAATGATGATGATGGTGATGATTGATGATGATGATGATGATGATTGATG
>NW_018108436.1:10774-13226 GCF_000183805.2 Loa loa | reverse complement strand
GGATGTTCATTTCTATCAGTTAGCTTTCTTTTTTGCAAACTAAATGTAGCATAATAAGCATTCCAGAAAGAAAAAACGGGAAGTGGTACTTAAGTAGCATTTATAAACAAAAGTGTTTATTCATCAATGAGTAAATGAAATGATGCATGTTGAAATTGAAATAACTCAAATGGTACTGAGAAGATTGGTTTAGACTGAAAGTAGATAGATGAGAATAATTATCCTAGAGTACCCCGGGAGATCCTTATGCTTCAATTTAAAATAGGAAAAGAATGCGGGGTCGTTTAGATAAAAGAAAATTATTAGGATGATCAATTAGATTTAGCCATTGAAAAGAAAACCAATCCTTAATTAAATTTTCATTCTGAATAGATAATGATATGAATACATTGTAGATATTTATATTTGTTAAAAGTATCTTCCAAAAAAAAAAAAGTCAGTCAATAATATTTGTCGAATAATTTGCACAAATATTTTTTGCAAAGTAAAAAAAAAATATTTTCTTTTTTAGTATTCTTATTATCATTCTATACTTCATCGCACCCATTTTATCATCTCCAGAGCTTTTCGTTTTTTTATTACCATTCTGGAAATTTCAGCATTCCTATTATTGTTCTAGAAATTTCAATATCCCTATTATTGTTCCAGAAATTTTAGTATCCCAATTATTGTTGTAGAAATTTCAATATTTCCATTATTGTTCTAGAAATAATTTCTGTATTCCTATTACTGTTCTAGAAATTTTAGTATTTCTGTTGTTGTTCTAGAAATTCTCGTATTCTTGTTATTGTTTTAGAAATTTCAATAACAAATATATATAAATTTATTTTTGCAAAACTCCTGATACTTGTAAATTTGCACAATTTTGAAAAATTTAAATAATTTTAGATTGCAAAAAATTTTGTAAAACTAAAATTAAAAGAAATATTGTGTCATTTTTTTATAATATGCATTGTAGAGCGTTGTTCGTGAAATGTTTAATTATTCTTTTAGAAAAAAGAAAAAAAATTTGTTGCAAACTTAAATTGCTAAATTAGAAATTTTCAAATTTATGCAGCGAAAATTTGCGCAAAGCAATGATAAATTTGATAATTAAATGTTAATTAATTTATTCCACTTTGACTGCGAACTTCTAAACTACCGTAACCTGCAAAACTTCATGTTTTCGAAAGTCATAATTTAAATATTTGTAATATATTGTTAGGGAAAATTATGGTAAATGCATAAACTTTATTCATAATTTAATTTAATTTTAATACCCATACAAATTGATATTTTTTGATAAGTAATACTGCTTTATATTTTAAATTGCAGAAAAATTTCCTTCTTAATTTAAGATTTAAATAAAATTATTTGAATATTAATTTGTTATAAATAATATTTTTAGATAAAATCCAAATTTCCTCCAATTAATCATAAAAATTCAATAAATTAACAATGAAAAGATGAAAAAAGAATGATAAGAAGGAAAAATGAAAATGAAAAAGAGAGAAAGATGAAGAAATTTTAGTATATCATTTGATGATAATATACGATAAGCGGGATTTTCAAGGAATGAAAAAATAAAAAAGAACGAAAGGAAAGAGTGAGAAGTTTTGGTTGGAAAAAAAAAGTTGAAATGAATTGAAAAAGATTTTGTGAATGAAAAGGCTGAAATAGAAACTGTTAGGAATTTACGATTTGGAAGGCTTTTCATCGTTAAGTAGAAATTTGCGCTGATTGGCCCTTATTGGATCTCAATTCTTTCCGCCTTTGAGGACAATTGGAAGAAGGCTATCCGATACTAACATAATTCTAGCAGAAAGCTTTTCAAGTTCCTCCAACAAATTCTCTCCAATTTTCTCTTCCTCCTTTGCATATACATAACATATACACATACATAGCATATATCCATTTCTTAAATCATATCAGATCGGATAAATGCAAATTTGTGCAAATAAATGAAAGCTATGGTAGAATGTTCCTATTAGCATACTATTGTTCTATTTCCTATACATTTGATTTGTTCAAATTGTTCAATTTAGAAACGATTCATTCTATATTCATACATTTACAAATGGATATAAATAATGTATTTTCACTAATATTTATGCAATTTTTTGTTTTTTTCTTTTTCTTTTATTCATAATTTTGACACATTTTTTTTATGTTATTATTATAATCAATATAATAATCATTATTGTTCATTGTTAGTATTACTATTATTATTATTGTTATTATTAACACTATTATTATTACTTTTACTACTATCATTATTATTGTTGTTGTCATTATTAATATTACTATTACTATTACCATTGTTATTATTATTGTTATTATTATTATTATTATTATTATTATTATTATTATTATTATTATTATTATTATTATTATTACTATTATTATTATTATTATTATTATTATTATTATTATTATTATTATCATTATTATCATTATTATTATTATTATTATT
>NW_018108436.1:7120-10341 GCF_000183805.2 Loa loa | reverse complement strand
ATTATTATTGTTATTATTAATATTAATATTATTATCATTATTGCAGCGTTATTATTTTTATCATTAAAGGGAGTTATCGCAACATATTTTTATGATATAATTTTTATTATTTGTATTGTTATTATCATTTGCGTTAATATTGTTATCACTAAAGAAAATAATTTTAGCATTTGTCGTGATACAATTTTTATTATTTGCATTTTTATTATTGTCGCATGTATTAATATTGTTATTAATGAAGGACAGTGATTTTGGAATATCTTTTATGATATTGCTAAATTCATCATTAATGTTATCATCATTAAAGTGAACAATTTTAGCATGCCTTTTTATGATATAATTCTTATTATCCACGTTGTGATTATTATTTGTGTCAATGTTATCATTGCTGAGAGTAATTTCAACCCATCTTTTATCATCATTTCTTATTCTTTGCACTATCATTATTATTACCTTCACCAATATTATTATCATTAGAGAAAGTAATTTTAGCATATCTTTTATAATATATCTTCAACTACCATTAATATTATTACCATAAAAATGAATAATTTTGACATACCTTTTATTTTGCAATTTTTGGTTATCACTATTTTTGACTGTCACCAGTTTTGATTATCATTACCATGATCATCGTTCTTATCAAGATTTTTTTTCCAAGCATTGAATAAAATTGTTATTAGTTGAATGAAATTGGGAAAAAATAGTATGGAGAGGAACGTTTACAAATATAAAACTATTCTATTAGAATCCCACCGAGGATTCTTAGCATCGGTAATTCTCGAATGATATACCCCTCCTACGTAGACCATATATGATTACTTAGTAGTTATTTTATAAATTACTATCAAAATGATATTTTAAACAAATAAATTATCACCGATCGTTTATATTTCCTTGTTATCGTTTTTTTATCACTAGGTATTGACTATTTTGATGTTTTGCAGGAAATGTCATTATGATGTTTATCAACGGATGGCAAATGTTAATATGGTGACAGGATGAAAGTAAAAAATAATACGACAAGTTGCAAGTGATGGTTGATATGATTGTCGCCTAAGATACTGGAGTGGTTTTAGCTAAACATGCTCACATATGATCCGGATATGCAGGATAAGCATATCCAGATAAGCATATCCTTCTCGAATAACAATTCGAGAACTACCGATGTTAAGAGTTTTCTACTGAATAACTTTATATTTGGAAGCAGCATTACTGTACTTGACATTTTTATTAATTTTATCCAACAACAACAACTTCACTCAACCAAAACATAAAAAAAAAGGATTGATCTTGATAACAATGATGATTATAATAGTGATAATCAAAAGTTGGTAATAATCAAGAATAGAAATAATAAAAATTGTAAAATAAAAGGTACGCTAAAATTACTTACTTTAATGATAAGAATATTAGTGAGAGTTGTAGCTATATCATTAAAGGTATGCTAAAATTGCATCCTTTGGTGATAACAGTATTGATAAAAGTCATTATAATAATGCAAAAGAAAAAAACAAACTTACTATAAATATCATAAACATTTCCTAAGTTAAAGCTTTTTACGTGTTACGTGCTACGTGTTACGTGTAAAAAAGAATATATAAAGATCATTTAAAGACAGAATTGAGTAATATGAAAAAGATTACTAATAGTACCGATAATGTGGAAAGTCATAGCTACACTAATAAATGAAGAATAACTTCAGAGGAGTACAATTTGACAATACAAAGCAATACTTACTAGAAAATATTCACCGGGGAAAATTCCAGGAAATATTCATCGCGAATATTTTCTGGAATTTTTCCAAAGTGAATATTTTTTTGAATTTCCCATAGAGGATATTTTTTGAAATTTTCCATAGTAAATAATTTTTCGGGATTTTCCGTGCTGGATATTTTCTGGAATTTCTCAAATGAACATTTTCAGGAATTTTCCGTGGTGGATTTTTTCCGGAATTTGCCAGGGAGAATAATTTCTGGAATTTCCCGTAGTGAAAATTTCCTGGAACACTCCATGATGGGTATTTTCTGAAATTCTTTGTGGTGGATATTTCCTGGAATTTCTCGTGGTAGATATTTTTTCGAGAATTTTCCAAATGAATATTTTTTGGAATTTCCTATGGTGAATATTTTCTGAAATTTTTCATAGTGGAAGTTTTTTGGAATTAAATGTTTGACTGTGACGTTTCAATTTTCCAATCTTTTTGATTTTATCGAATGTAACTTCATTTATATCATAGTTTTGATAAATTTATCATTTTTCAATTTAAGATATTTCATTCCCTGTAAAATATTCAATAATTTTTTGCTTTTGAATTGTGATTAAAATTTCTGCAACACAGTAATCTTTCATTTTATGAGTAATTTTGGAAAATAAATTTTACAATTACTTTTAATTTAATTGCTTTTATTATTGTTTCTCTTCTTTCTTTCCTCTTTTTTCCTTCCGCTAATAATCTAAAAATGTTTTAAAGAAGTGTTAATTGTCCAAGTTTGTCACATTGATAGCATTAAATATCACAAGATCTTTCATTTAAAATAGTTTTGAGTTGTTGACAGCAACTCTTTGTCAAATTGCAAAAAAAAAATAATCCTTCGCTAAATCTTGTCAAGTTGCAAAAAAAAAAATTAATGTTCAAATGATTTGAATGTTTCGTCCAAATATTTACACTTTTTATTTCAAATTAACATTACTTACAAGTTTTGCATAATTTTTAACGGATTAACATTGTAATGATACACTTTGGATTATTATTGAAATTCATTTTAGAAAAAATCGATTTATAAATTTCGAATGGAGCATTTTTCACCTAAACATGGAATGTACCCACTAAATTAGCTATCCCAATGTTGTAATAATGAATAAAATAATTAATAATTTGCATTAATTGATTTTTTTTTTGATGATTCCATAATTTTCGAATATTTTATTTTGTTGAAATGACATGAAATGTTGCAATATTGTTTAATATTATTTAAGAAAAAAAAAAAAAAAAGAAGAGAGAGGAGAAAAATAACATTCTCTCGATTACCTTTGCTTACTTTATAATACCAATATTTTGTGGCATTATATTTGCATAAATAGAACCAGCTGGTTGACTGGTATATAAACATATAATTATATATATGTATATACATATATATATATATATATATATATAATATATATATATATATATATATATATATATATATATATATATATATATATATATATATATA
>NW_018108436.1:0-6814 GCF_000183805.2 Loa loa | reverse complement strand
TATATATATATATATATATATATATATATATATATATATATATATATATATATATATATATATATATATATATATATATATATATATTAATTAGAATGTGAAAAATTCATTTGTATAATTATTGTAGTTTAAAATGCATCGCTGCAATCATTACTTACATGTAAATTGGTTTTTAGAAAAAAAATATAAATGAATAAACTGATTACTTAATAAATGGAATATATTGGTACATATTCGAAATGAATTGTTGAACGATTATTTGTTTGGATATTTCATCCACGTGCAATAATTACGGTATAGTGAGTATCGTAAATTATTCCAATATTTTCATATTCACAGTTTTGCTTTTGGCAGATTTCTAAAGTACCAAAAGCCCTTCCTGTTTAATTGTCGTACAGTACAACAAACTATGCTTGCGCTAATTAAGGAAAGATCAAAATTTGAATAAACTGCCATTTGTCATCCAAATGACAGATAGCAATTTCTTCCACAATTGTCTTTTTATCAAAATTTTCCCTTAAATTTTTCATTTCTTTTCCATTGTCTGCTATAAAATTATAGATTAAATTTTGTGAAATTTAACCTTTCAATTTTTGTTTCGTTTTTTTCTAAAAAATTCATATTTCAAAGAGTAAAGTTTGCTTAATTTGTGTATTTAAAAGAAAATTGAATAAAAATTTTCACTTTCTAATTCTTTCATAACTAACAACTGCTACCATTTGAAAAAGTTTTTCTTTTTTTTTTCAAATTTTGTTCAAATTAAAAATTGTATTTGAAAAAAGCTTTTTTTTTTCGAAGAAATTGGAACAATTGATAAAACTGAGTTCGGACACAACACATAGAATTAAACATGATAATATCAAAATAAGAAAATTAAGAAAAAAAAACCATGAAGTTGAAAAAACCGAATTATTTCTTTATTATTGGAGCAGTATTTGCATTATTTAAAGGTTATCAATGTGCAATTTATATTTTAAGAATTAATTAACCCTAATTATTGCGCAAGACTAAATTTTGAACTACTTCTTCTGACTTTTAAACCTTTCTCTTGTTCATTAAATTAGATCTTTAAACGTTTAAAACCCTTTAAACTTTTACCTTACCATACCAATTTTCAAACCTTATCAATCATACACTTTTCCTTTTAATTTATAATTTTTCTATCTAAAGTTTCTTTCGATCCTTTAAACACATTCACTGAATGGCAAATTCTAATTGTTTCCATCCTTTCCTTAATTAATTTATTTTTTTTTCATTAATTAAGATAAATTAGAACTTTGTTGTTTTTTTTCCAATTTTCCCAGTGGAATATTTAATTAGTTCTAGCATAAACTAGATTTATTAAATTATGATTGAAAAAATAAAATCGAATATATAAATTTTTGACCGAAAATGCATTTGGAAAATTTTAATTTTGTAAGAGAAATGTTAATTTTAATTGCATTCTGACAAATTTTTTGAAATTTCTTTTGTTAAATGCTAATTAACTGACAAACTTTCGCAAACTAATGAAACGATTGTTTTATAACTTTCACAGATGACAATGACAATCCTTTGTGATTTTTAATTCTTTGTGAGAAATTTAAATATGTTTCTTTGATTTTCTGCAAAAATTTTATAATAAGAAAAATAGCAAAATTTTGCATATTTCATAAAATTTTGCATTAATTTATTGTCATTATTCATAACAATTTATGATTTTGCTTTTTATTGTTATATATTAATGTAATGTATTATAATATTAATTAATTATTTCGCATTAATTTGTTATTATATATATATTAATTATAAAACAATTTATTACCAAATTTATTTCATGTCAACTTACCATTACTGTTATTGTACTGATATAAAAGTAATAAATTATGTAATATGATATATTATGTAATTAATTATGCGTATTACAGTATTAGATTAATAAATTATGTAATTAATTATGTGTATTACAGTGTTAGATTAATAAATTATATAATTAATAGATATAATTATGCATTATAATCATTAAATCTTGCATTTTACTTTTTTTTTTTAAAAAGTCTAAAATATACGCATTAATGTTTATATTTATCTGTTTATGTTTATCAGCATTAATACAAAATCATTTTATCGCTATACATATATACATATGTGAATATAACAATTAATATTATGAACATAGATCAACGGATAAATTTAATTTTTTTTTCAGTTTTTAGAATATCGATTTGCTGGAACTTTTTTAAGTAAGAAAAGGAAAAACTTTAGCAACAAAAAAATTATTTTTAATAAAAAGAATTACCAAATTTATCGGTCTAATTCAAATTTTTTTCCTCACGAAATAAGTCATTTTTAATTAAAAATAAATTGTGTCAATAAAAAATGAATCATTCCCAGTTATTAAATCATTCTCGGTTAAAAATTAGTCATTCCCGGTCTCACAAACTTTAAAGCTGAAATGAAAGTTTAAGTTGAAAAAAAGAATACTTATTGCTGAAATTCGTAGAAAAAATTTGACGAAAAATTTAAAACTCTTCGAGAATTTTTTTTTTCCACTGAACATTCTTCTAGCAAATAATTCTCGTTTTTTTTAATTAGCTGTCGAATAACAGCAAATATTTCCCACGATAGATTTTGAAAGTGCTCAAATTTTGTCCCTCTTGGTGTTCCAAATTCTGAATTCCGAATTTCTCACCGATTATTTTCCCGGATATTTGCTAAAGAACAGCTGTTCATGCGCAAAATTTACAAATTATGAGACTGAAAAATGTGGAATGAATAAGAAATGATCATTTGTAAGATTTTGTGATCAGACGAAATTTTATCACGAGCAGATCAATGGTCAATTACTAAATTACAAGGGACATAAAATCATTTGAAATGAATGTTCTGCTGCGAAGTTCATGGATAATCATTTTTACAGATTCGATATGCAAATTTTGACCGTGTTTCATTCACATGTCCTTCTAGGTCACCAAAATTTCCTTTAAAAAAAAAAAAGGAAAAAAAATCTTTTTTACATATCTGTTGGATGTCAGCAGGAATTTTTTCTAGTGAAAACAAATAAATTTCAATATTTTATGAAGGATAAGTAAAAGGATTTGAGGAAATATGTTTCGGCAATTTGTTAATTTTCTCATATTATCGAATGAAATTTGTGTTTTGGATTTTGACCAAATGTTGCTTAAATTTTCATTAATTTAATTCATGACAAAATTTGATTCCAAATGCACTCAGTTTTATTTTCCACCTTTTGGAAACATTTTTTACTTGTAGAAGAAAATTAAATAACTTTCACATCTATTTCATTTAACTCTATTTAATTTTATTGCAAAATTTATTTGCGAAAAAAAAATGATGAAATAATGATTTATAATGAAAAGTTTCAACACAATCTTTGTGCTCAAATAGTAAACCAAAATTTTACAAATTGCAATGAATTTTTCTTCTTTTTTCCCCTTTAATACTGCTCAAAATTCCATTTTAAACTTCCTTTGAAGAGAACGGCGAAAAATTTTCGTAGTCTGTTATGAAAAGAAATAGAAATTGAATTTATCATTGGTATGCGAATATTTGATTAAATATAAACCATTGAAATAGGATTTTTCACTTTTTTTTTCCTTTCTTTTTCTTTCTCATATCATCCAATTAGAATGTAAATAATGACGATTTTGAACATTCGTTTCAGCCTGTCTGGTTTCAGCCCTCAGTATTCCTTCTTTTTTTCTCATCTTTTTTTTCAGGATGATTGATATGGCGATAAAATTTATCATTGTAATATAAATTACCTATCATTGTGATAATGTATGATAAATACAACCAATATTGTCGCTTTGTGAAATTTTAAAATCTCAAAATTACCCAGGACTTTAAATTAACCTTATTCATCTTTTTTTTTGCTTTTTATGGACATTTTAAATATTTTCCGTTTCACAACTAATATTTTCTTTTATTTTTTTAGATTTAGCTTTTTTTAATTTTAGGTGCAAAAAAATGCATTTTTCATCTTCAATTATTAAATTAATTTGAATTATATCTCAAATATATTTTTATTTTTATTTCTTATAAAATTTAGCAATTTTCCATTTCTAAATCATGACTATTATTAAGTTACCAATTTTAGTTTTTTCATTTACTTCTCATTGTTTTTCTTTTTTTTTTTTGAAAAATTTTTACAATTGATTGATTTTGAAAATAAACAAACAAAAGAAAAGTTTTCAACTTGATTAAATTTAAAATTATTAATTGTATTATGAATAGTTTTAAATAAATCCTTATTTTGTACAATTCGTTATACCATAACAATTATATTGAAATATAGCATAATTTATGCAAATTTATTGAAATGCTTTGAATAGAGTTGAAAAATCAATTGATAATACAAGTAGTAATATAATAACCCTTTTGGGAATAGCGCTTATTTGCATATTTGATGAATTATTTTCTTGCATATAACCGAATATAAGCCTAAATTTATCTATTCATTCGATTTCTTCATCGATTTGTTCATCTATTCATTTATTTATTGATAGCATAGTTTCCGAAAGGGAGCAACGAAAAACGGAAGTAGTAGGACATGATAAAAACAGTTAAGATAAAGCAATTTTAATTAGCAAAAATTATATTCTGTTGACCATTGGATATTTATTGATTGTACTGACAATCATTTAATGTAAATAACTTTAGCTCGCAATTAATTAATATAATTTTTTAAATTAATACTTCTGAGTTTTATATTTTAAGTTATTGAGTAGTTGTTTTGAAACACAATAAAGTGGTATGTGTTGAAAGTTTTCGATTACTTGTAAACTTTCGAAATAATTCGAATTGATGATTAGTGGTATTTAAACTGTTGTTTAAATTACTTTCTTATCATTATCACTATTATAATAGCATTATACTGTATCGCATCCTTTGTAATCAAAGTTTCAAACGGTAGGTTGATCTTACTGTAGCTCATCATTCTACCGTTACCTCTAATACTTACGTACTATTCTTCCGGTATTCCATTTTTTCCATATTCTGTTATTGCCTTTCTATACAATGAGAAATTTTATCTTCCCGTATTTGTCTAGTATTCCACATACCGGTGGTATTTCCGGATTACTTTTTTGTCATTCTCATTCTGAAATTTTAATATTACCATTTTTTTCTGTCTCTATACTACTTGGCATTATTTCTATGATATTTCGTATCTTGCTAAAACAACTACTATTCATATTATTTATTATTCTGCTATCATTCTTCTAATTTCTGTATTCTAGTATTACTATTCTGATTTTCTAGTATTCCAGTATTGCCTTTCACCTGTAATTTTATCACTTTTCAACCTAATTTATGCATCTTTCAGTTGCGATAAGCAGTTTTTCAATTTCAAGCAAAAAAACAAAAAAGAAAAAGAGTTCATCACAACAATCAATTTATGCAAAATAATAGAATGATCATTTTTTTAATTGAAAATTTCAAAATATCATGTTATGATAACTAAAGAATTAAATCTTTACTTCAGGAAAAGTTTTCATCATTGAGAACTTTTCCAAAATAATTTCTTGATGGAAATTCACATTGTAAAAACTTATTTTTTCAAGTTTAAAAAGAAAAAAAACACAATGCTCTGGAATAAAAATATTGATTAAATTGTGAAGTACCATGCATTTTCGAAAGTTAAAATTAATGCTATAATTTATTTTAGAATTTTCTATTAGCTCTTGAAAACTAAAAACAATTATTGGCTCATTTAACAGCATCATTTCAAATTTCTGATATTTAAATCATTTTTTTTTAGCTAAAAATAGACAGTTATGTTAGAAAAATCATTATCAAAATTTTGTATGAATGGAAATTTTAAATTGTAAAATGTTAGTGTGAATTAATTCTGAAAAAAAAATCAAAATAAATTTGATAAAAAATTTCGAATTTAACAGTAAATTTTTAAGAAAACATTTCGAAAAATTTTCCTATTATCAATTTTAAAGTTTCAATTAACCTTTGTTTTTTTTCTTTGTCTACTTTTATCCTTCTTTCTCGCATCCTAATGATATCTTCCAAATTGTTTTTAAAAAAAGAACAGAAACAAAAGTTACTTTCTTTTTTTTTGAATTTTTATACAGACAATGAAATTTGAACTACAAAATGAAAAGTAAAAAATTGAAATCAAAAAAAAAAAAAAACTAACATTAATATGACTAATAGCAATAAAAAAAGCTATAGAAATTTTTTCTTTTTTTCAAAAATAATTGCTAATTTTTTAAACAAAAATAATGACATGCCTTTTATGCATCACTCATTAAAATATCGTCATTAGCATCATTTTTGTTGTAAACTTATACCATTAATTGAAAAAAAAAAAAAAAAGTTATTCATTAGGCTATCTATCTTCTATTTTTTGCTGAAAAAATTGAAATTTCAAAAGGAAAAAATTTGAAAATATTTTCTTTTCATTTTTTTTGAATAACAATCAGTGTATGTCAAAAAATATAAAGGAAGCAAGGAGGAAAGAATCAAAGTTCTTTTTTTTCTTTTTTTTTCCTTTCTAACTTGAAGTACGATAAACATCTGAATTTCACGCTAATAAAAAATATTCGAATATTTTGATTGAAACACTTAAATATATAATCAAAAATGAAGGTTTCTTTTTGTCGAATAACGTAAATAAATCATTTGTATTAATTAAGATTTTCTCATTATGAAAAATTTTGAAAATCTTTTAATTTTTTAAACTGTTAAAACTTTTTCATCATTTTGATAAATTTATTTCTAACTGATTCATCCAGTAATATATATATATATATATATATATATATATATATATATATATATATATATATATATATATATA
>NW_018108435.1:66126-95257 GCF_000183805.2 Loa loa | reverse complement strand
ATATATATATATATATATATATATATATATATATATATATATATATATGACAAACAAAGAATGAAGAAATTGAAATACAAAATGAGCGTTAATAATAAAATAGAGGAGAGTATGAAAGCGGCTTCTAGAGTGTAAAATTGATGGATGAGTAGAAAAGATACATTAAGGAAATATATTCCAACACTGACTGATATCGACTAGCGTCCCCTAAGGCGCAGTTTCATGCTTACAGTTTTTAGTCTGATTAATCTGTATCGGTGATTAATCTTCGCGAAACAAAAAATAATCGAAAATCTGTAATTCGATTATTTTTGCTGCTATCATGAAACTATTACTGCTTAAACAGATGAGAAATTATGGGTCGCTTAGAGGAAGATGAAGGATGAAGTAATACGATATAAAATTTTATCATGTACAGATGCAACAGATGTCGCTGTTCAATATTTCACATTACCAATCATCCATACCAAGTATTGCTGTTGACTTCTGGTTGATTCTGACTTGATCCAGGATGCCAATTTTTTTCCTTTTTCTAATTAAAAAAGAGTTACATAAGTAGGAATTGGTTTTGTGTTGCCACGTTTAACATATATAGCTCTTTGATAGTACTTTGTATAAGATGAGTGAAAGGTTTGAGATTCCTGATGAAAGATCGATATTGTGACATGAAGTTTACAGGAGGAATCACGAAATTGGAGAGGTAATAAAAAGGTCCGAAATTAGCGGAAATAGCAGCCACCTAATTAAAGCAATTCAAAACGTGCTATTTGATACTAAACACAAAATTCCCAGCTACTCTATCAATATACTAATGTAATCCATTTAATATGCAATGGGTAAGCCCAAATTCTATCAAAGCCAAGCAGCGTGTTCATTCCCATCTAGTGTCATTTTCTAAGATTTAATCACTTCAACTCTAATCAGAAAATCATGCAAGCTAGATCAATTAACATTAGATTTATTCTCTGCTAGCATTATCGTTTTACTCTGTTTTAACTTTTGATTTGCAGTTGACATCCCAGAAAAATTCCATTTTTCACGGCGTCCTGCAACACAGAGCTACGGCCGCACTGCGCATTAGACGCGCGAGTTACAAAGGGGAAAAAGGAGGAGGGCGGGAAGGGGGAAGGGGGGGGGTATAGTGGTTGTCGAGGGGTATTGTATGGAGTATTAGAAGTTGATGGTAAATGCTGTAAATGGCGAGTAGTGCTGGGAGATACGGAACATACATGTCACAAGACATGAGTGTAAACAGCTTAGTTAACGTCCTTTACTCAGAAATGATGTCGCTTGTTCTCAATTTTTATATATAATTCCATCCATCTATGTCCAATGCGTCTTTTATTTTGTTGTAAACAAAATGTGGCCTATTCTGATTTTATTCTAAATTTAGACACAATTTGGATACCACAATGTAAACGTGATATTATCCCACGCTTAGCGTCATACTTTTGCTAGATTAATGATTGAAAAGTTCCAGTTGTTGAAATGGATTCAACGAATTCATCCTCGAAGGCATCAGTTGAGCAATCAGGATTAAACAAGAAATGCAAAGAGGGAAGAACTAAAGATGGTTATTATCAACGGAATGGTCAGTCCCTCACACGATTCATTTTATCAAATGGTTTGTTCCTTTACTACTACATCTAAACGTCGCAGTTACTTTTTCAACATAAAATCCAGAAGTTTTGTATTCTATACGAAAAAAAAAGAATACGATGGGGAAGGACGGAAGTTGAAATTTGCAAGAAGGAACGCTGCATTATGGATTTCAAGACTGTTCACAGTCAAACTTCTGGAACACTGTTGAATTCTGGAAAATACCAAGTACTGTTAATTTATTGCTTGTATCTAGCAATTCTCAATGCTGTCCTTCACCGTCCTATGCAATACATTTTACTAGCGGCAGGAATGCATACTTCTGTGGTCGTTATCTTCCCCAACGCAACTTGCTGGGCAAGGTATCAGAGATTTTATTTCAGTCCATCCGGTGGTCAGGTTGCTATTAGTGGTCCGGATTGTACCGTATTCAGTGGCTATCATCAGGAAATTTGCACAGTAAAGTGATAGTAAAATCAGGTTCTGTGAGAAATTTTGGCTCAGTCAAATGCATCTACTTAAACTTGTTGCCGTCTTTATATATTTTCTTGAACGTCATGTTTAAGGTGAACTTCCTGAGAAACAGTTACACTTACTTCGTCATCCAAAGACGGGTAATCCAACATTATATGCAATTGGAAATAAGAGAGTGGAAGAACTGTTGAGATTTGATGATGGTCTTAGGTATAGTTTGAAAAGGCTTAACACTTGTACAAGAAAGTTAATTTTAAAATAAGACACTCGGAATTGAATGGTTTGGTTAATTTCTATTTCATGTAACTGAAAATGACAGTTTCAAGAAGGAATTGGACCAGAATTTTGAAAACATTTCATTTAATAAGGAATATTGGAAGTGAAAATAATCAGTTTGTCGATGTGCACTTCTTTTTTTAATGTACGAAATTCTGTTTGAGGTCGGTTCTGCTTGGTGATAACGTGATCAGTAATGGCTCATTGATTTTATTGGTACCAGTGAGTCCTGCGCTGCTGTTGCTACCTTATTTGCAAAAATATGCGAAGGTAATAACTTGTGGTCATTTGTTAAAACAGAATAATACATGGACATCAACAGACATTATTTTTTGCGTCAGTGGTCATACTTTTTTCGGAGCACTGTTTCAGTGTACCCAAAAACAGAAATAAATGTGCAGATGCTATTAATTATTCATCATTTGTATTATACATGAAAGTAAAGAAGTAAGTAATATCAAACTTTTGTATTTTTAACAAAAGCAACTGAAAATCGGGTATATAAAATAGAAATATATTAATCATAATTTTTTACTACAATATTTATGCTTTTTATAGGATGATTTCGTTTCATTGAAGGATATTTTGGTGGATGATTGTTTCCCATCGATAAAATTACTTGAGAATGTTAAAGCTGTGAAATCATCGTTGAAACATGCTTGTCACTGTAAGGGTTCGTATACCTCTTAAATTGTTTTGATTGTTTGCAACAGTTCTTTTTTTCGGAGAGCATATCATAACTTTTAGTGGTGTTATTATGGTATATTGTTTTACATAGAAAATGCCTAAGAATCTGTAATTTATCTCACATTTAGAGATATCAAATGTCGAAACATACAAATATAGTGAATCTTTGCTGGTAGATTATATAACGCACAAGATAAAGCTGATAAAAAACTCTCATCGCTATAGTAAGTTTCTAATAAATTTGCAAGAAACAAATGGAAATGTTTTTCAAGATCTCAACACAGTTTAAATTCTTCTTTTTTCTAACTTATTTCTTTTTGTGTTCACGCTTTGCTTTTTGATCTGTTTTTGTGATTATTTATGGCTATGTATATTTGTCTCTTGAAATGATGTTTATTGTGGATAGGAATTAGTTTTCAAATAAATGTTAAGAATTTGGGGAAAATTAAAAAAATCCCCTCATGTCTATGTAAGGAGAAAATAGAAAAAAGTTTGATGAGGCGCTTGTAAATATAGTAGTTTGATAATCATTCGATAATATTAGTATAACCAAATCTTTTTTTCGAACAAGGCATTGGAAAAGGTAGCAATATCTTACTGGTAATATCTTTATTATCAGTCATCTATATTGTTACGAACTCATACATATCTTTAATACGAAAAATTCATGAACTCATATATCTTAAAGGAACTAAAGAATTTTTTAAAATTTCTTTAGAGTCAGATTTCGACCATGTTGTTTGCGGTATTTTGGAGGAGAACCTTCCGACCGATATACTGAGGTTGGTAAAATTCGATTTTGTCCGTGGGAGGAGTGACGATGCACCATCGAATAAACGCCGAAAGAATCGAGATTCTGAAAGCAGGGAAGAAAAGAAAATAAGTGGAATTGCTATCGAGCCATTACGGGTAGGTGACATCCAGACTGCAGCAGTTTTCAATGGCGAGAAACTTTTTTGAGAATTGAGCTCGTGGAGTTTTGTTCTTTTCGGTTATTGTCATGAGACTATTTCGGAAATTTCGTCAAAAAGCTGGTGTAGGTTTTCTTAGCTGTCATTATAACCAGTTCGTTTCTTGACAACAGTTTTATTTTAAGTTTATTGTAAATGTTATGCAAACCAATTTCACTTTAATACTTATGTAGAATTTTCAGGATCCAATAGCCGTTGAAGTACCAGTGAAATACACTCGCTTGAGAAATGGCAAAGTATTCACTTTATGACAGTTATATTCCTGAATTAACCTGTTTAGATGATGCATTCGTATTTGCATATGACTGTTGTTATTGTCTTTCCAGAAAATAGAAGTTATTCTCATGCAAAGCCCGAAATTTGTTCCCTATTATTTGTTAGATTTTTTTGGATTTAAAAATGAAAGATTCTCCAAAAATACCTTGTGATACTGCTAGAGATATTATTCATACTTCCTGTGGGAAAATTACTTCAGAAACGAACACTTACAAATATAAACTTGTTCTATAATACAATCCGTTGTTTGCCGTGTTTTTGGTTCACCTCCCCACTTTTCTTTTAAAATTTTGACTGAACATGGATGAAATATGCTAGATCAAGTTCTTTTATACTGATATTGGTTTGTATTTGGTAGGCCTATGCGTTATGCAGAAAAAGGTGGTCAGTTTAAAGATATCAGTTTTTTGGTTTCCAGCGTAACATTATTTCTGAGCAAGTATGAACAAGGTAGTACTGAAGAGTATTGAGCATGCGGTGCCAATAAATGGAGGTGCAGTTTGCGAATCTAAATGATCCATATGTTTTAATCCTAGAATTTACGATTATATGCCAGAAGTTAACTAAATCGTCTAATTATGGTAAAATTATCCTTCCTGTTTGAGCTGACCTTATTTATATCGTTGATGAGTTTGTTCAGCATTCTGGATCACTAATATTGGTTGCGTAAGTTGGTCCTTGGCTATGGATAAACTGGATAAAGGTTTGATGAAGATAATTGGGAATAAAGCGTCGGGAACTGTTGTCATTTTTGAGCGGAACGTAGGTTTTTTGTTTGTACTCATTTCGATTTTTATGTGTTTGGAACTTGGACAGATTCCGAGGCATATTTTTGCTGGACCTCGTATTCCTATATTTCTTTCAGGTGAGGGTCAGTTTTCTTTTATTTTGGAATATTCCATACATCCGGAAGATAACTATTTAACTTCAGGAATTTTACGCGTGCTATGAAGACGATGCGATTTTCATTGCAAACAGTATTTTTTGCAGTGAAGTGGGTCTTCGTCGGTGCAGAATTGGTGAGTAATGGACTTCTCCAAGTTATGAGTACTTTTCTGGAGGAAAGAAATTCATATTTTCAGGTTTCATTAAAATATGTTAATGCAATTTGACACAATACCATTACTTCCTGACTGTTGGAACTTTCTGTAAATAAGTTCTGTATGCATTTGATTGATAGATGCTTGTAGGTGAAACCGAATTAATGTATCATGTCTTGAATAATGCGCAGTATTTACGTGTAGTTCATGATGTTATCTTAGTGCAGCATTATCGTGTGGAGGTGTATGCTGCAAATGATGGACAATGGGAACTTAAAGCGAAGGTAAACTTTCTTGCAAAAATAAAGTCTTATTGAATTTTTTAAGTGCTCGGTAAAGCTCTCAAAAAAATGACTGGGGAGATTTTGTGAACTTATCTGTTCGTTAGCACGTCAGTGGACAAATACATCATACTGATGAGGAATTAAACGAAAGATGGAATGCATCAAATGATATAACCGAATTATTCCTAATTAAATTTCAGACTAATTGCTGGGAGGTAAAGTAAAACATATCGGTATATAACATGTGATTAGTAATGAAGGTTAGGCCTCCGTCTGCATTATATACTGTTGCAGTTGAAAATAAGAACCTTGAGAACCTCTTCCAAAACTCCTCCTTCAAGATATTATTTCAGCAACTTGAAAGTCTAAATTTATTCATTTTGAGGGTTCACTGGGATGTCTAAATGATTTTGAAGAAATTGTTGGTGACAGTGCTGAATTGTACGAGCTTACAACAGTTGCGGCGTTAACTGTGACAGAAGGACACGATTCCAGCGAAGTACCGTTACCTGTTATCCATTAATCTGAACTTCGTGAACTTTCAGTTTCTTTCTTGAAACATCAAGAAAAAGTTTCCGAAATTCCCTTTTCAACTTATAGTGGGAACTTGATTTTCTAAGTGCTTTCGACATTTGAAAAATTCTTTTATTTAGTGTTTGGTTTCTGTTGTGTCATGTAATGTCCGAGAAATGCAGCTTACAATCGCCGAATTTCTTGATACTGAGCATTTCGTGAATTTAGAGGTAAGCGCAAATAATGTCAATTAAAACTAGCGACGTTTATTTGAAGTGATCAGAGTTCTGATGTCGACGTGAGTTTTAATTCAAATGAATCCTCAAAAAAATTTCTTCAGAAATGTTTGGCTGCATTGGTACCTCGAGAATGTTTGCTGGTTTCGGATAAAATGGGAATATCATCTGTCAGTTTATGCGGTGAAAATAATCAGCTGAATACAGCGCTAAAAAAGGCTGGTATCAGGAAGGAACTCTTTCAGTTTAGTGAGCAACTTCCTACTACGCTTTCTAATCATATCACTGAAATGATCGACCCGAAATATAAGGGTAATTTGTTACATGAGTTGTTAAATTTTCCACCTATACCATTGTCGAAGCTCTCAGTAGTTGTGATGCTGTTGGGTGAATGACGAGTAAATGCTGCTTTTCTGAGCTTTTGTCATCGGTCAAATTTTGAACAGACTGGAGCAAATTTCCAATACAACAATATTTAGGATAGCATAAATGTCTATTTCTGAACACTTTTTGAAAGTTAAATTACTGTGTTATTATTATATTCTGCATTTTAATCACTAATAGGCATTTCCATGGAAGCTTTACTGTACCCTTTTTCAGATATTCGCCTTTCAAGAGCGCAGAAAAATTGTCTTGTGGGGTTGATCCAACATTTGCATTTGAACGATGATGGAGTGATGAGTGGAAAATTTCAATTACGAAATTATAAATCGGCAGGTTACATGTATTTGAATTCAGCTGCTGTAAAAGCTCTCGAATTGTTCGCTGCATGCCAAGAAGATGGTATTTTTTGTTCTTTTATCAGTCGTCATTTATGCAACGTCCATTATACGTAGAATTTGTTTGCAACGACAGATAAAATAATATCCGAATAAAATGTAATAATTTGATTAAATTTCAGAAGATTTATTGGATGATGTAGGTTCACTTTATGAATTGTTAAATAAATGTCGCACTCCTCAAGGACAACGTCTTTTACGTAAGTCTTAGAAGCATAATTTGGACCAAAGAAGCGATTTTCTTAAAATGTATAAGTATTTTCTTATATAAACATTTTCGCGTAGTTATTTCGATCTATGATAAACTTAATTTTTAATGTTCTCAAAATGTAATTGTAGGTGACTGGATTCGGCGACCTTTACATGATATACGCAAAATTAATGAACGATTGGATGTAGTTGAGGCTCTTGTCAATAATTCATTGTGTCGTGCTATACTTCATGACGACATCTTACGTCGAATACCTGATATTACAACAATTACCAGAAAACTGCTACAAAAGAAAGCAGGCCTACAGGTTCTGATAAATTTTCGTTATTTTACCAAGATTTTTACCATTCATTAAATTAAAATTTTCATCATTCATACGAATTTTTAATACTTTATTGGTTTTTCTTTGTAAACGAGTTCCCATATTTGGGAGGAGAAGGAGGAGGGATGAGAAAGTCGAAAATGTTACAGCAAAAAAGGAACAAGCTTCTCATTATTGGTGCTTTCTGTAAGAAGTTTAAAGGAAGCTCAAAGATATCATTTTGTTTAAAGGAATGTTATCGGCTTTACCAGATCATCCGTCTGCTGAAACGATTCCATCAAGTATTAGACGAACTTCATGCTTCTTGTGGTTCCTTGGCATCATCGGTCAATGATTTATGCTTGGTAGGTGTAAAAAAGCCGAATTCTTATAGCCGTAAAAGCTCATTTACGCAAGTAATCTTGGATCTCTTTCTTTATGTTTTACAGTCAGGAACTCGTCATTTCAACATATCTTGCAGGAGCCGCTTGCTCTAGCACAGTTGCAGTTTGAGAAGTTCATGGCACTGATTGAAAGTACTGTTGATGTAGCTTATTTCAAGGAAAACGGATTATATAGGATCTTACCAAATATCGATGAAAATTTGCTAGCAGTTGCTGAAAGAATGGATGAGATTGAAACGAAATGCAATGCTTTGTTAAAAAAGGTTATTTTCTAATCAATTTATCAATTTGTTGTGCATTTATCAGGTCAATATTATATCAGGTCGATGTTATTGCTTGTGCTATTTACAATGGCTATTTAAAATAATTATATATTTTTGTTTATAGGTTTGTTCTGGAATAACCGAAGCAGTCAAACTCGAAAACACTGAACATCATGGTTTCCATTTTCGAGTCACTTTAAAGGTAATATTGACTGTATAACGTTCATGTAATTTGACTTGCATAAACTGCTGAACATTATTAGATCTTACTTTTGAAGTTTTTTTACTTAGAAGTATATGGGAGTTTACGATTTCCTTGTACGTGGCATATTTGAGAGGTATGATATTTTCAGGCCGAAAAGTCAATTAGACAGTCGGATATGCGCATTCTTGAAACAAGTAAAGGTTCCGGTGTACATTTTACTTGCGACGATCTGGATATACTAAATCGTGAATATCTAAAACTTTCTTCTCATTACGAAGCAATTCAAAGTAGCTTTATCGACATGGTTGTTGAAACTTGTTGTGAGTTATATTTTCATCAACTAGAAGGCTGTTTTTCCTATAGAAATTGCTGAAAAAAATAACTGTTTAGCAGATCGGCAATATAAAATTCAGAACATTTTGTCAATTCAAAAATATTTTAGCTGGTTATGTTTCAACATTCTGTGAATTATCTGAAACAGTCGCTATAATTGATACTTTGGTTGCACTTTCTATATTGGCCAGCGGATCTCCTTTTTGTTTTGTTAGACCACAAATACTTGACGAAGGTCAGTTTTGGGAATCTAATTTAGGTGAAGAAGCTGTACCTAGGGTATGGTTTCAATTTCCCTTACTCTTTACAAATTTGGAACATCGAATTTAAATAGCTAAAACGTTTGGTGAAAATAAAAATATGTTTTTGTTCCTTTCATAAGTTGTTCAGTATAATCATGCTTCTATGTGTTTGCTTTTAGATAAGCAAATTCTGGAACTCAGAAAGTGTCGTCATCCAGTTATGGAAGCGAATCCAAATTCCTCACAGTTTATATGCAATGATGTGATTCTCGGCCGGGAACAAGGAGGTTGAAATTATTTTAATGAGTAATGTAAATCATCTTGCTATGTTTTGTAAGTTCCAACTTCTGCTTTGAATTGCAGCGGTACTTCACTGTTTCATAGATGCAGTCCATTTCAGATGGTGCAATGTTTTTAGTATTGACAGGAGCAAATATGGGAGGCAAAAGTACATACTTACGTTGTTGTGCACTTTCTGTTCTTTTGGCACAAATAGGCTCATTTGTACCATGTGAGAGCGCCAGATTTTCTCTTATAGATGGCATCCATACAAGGTAATTTTTCGCTTTGCAATTGTTTATCTGTTCGCCAGTCATTGTGTTGGATGTTCCTTGGTATTTTCGTTAATGAAGTTATGACTGCTGTTTTTGTAAATTTAATAGGTTAGCCCAAGAAAGACGACTTATTAGTTTCACTTCCGTGAACTTTCTTTTGTCTCTAATCTAAATATACGAAGACGATTCGTATCACAAGGAACAGTTCATAGAACTTGAAAGAAAAAATAGTATATTTTCACGTCACAGCGAATTGTAACATATTACTTGATGTAATTAGGTACTTAAATAAGTCTCTCATTTATCCGCATAGTAACTTAAACCAGTCCTAATGATGGTATACATTTTTATTAAGAGTTATACCGAGAACATAATAACATTGACAGAGGACTACAGTGGATGTTCCAATGTGTTAGTAGGTTCAAGAATGTTTGTAGACACTTCATTTTCTTCGCATTTAGGATAGGCAGCTGCGATTATCAGTGTAAAGGAGTTTCTACATTTATGGCAGAAATGAATGATTGTGCATCAATTCTCGAAGTCAGTTTTTATCGCTAAATAATTCATTATAGTAGTTCGTGTTTCAAATATCTTCATTTCGGAGCTGGAGGGATAATAATGTTTTCTATTTCAAATTGTTATAGTTTTCAGTCGGCAACATGTCATTCGTTGGTTATTGTTGATGAGTTGGGACGTGGTACATCAACATATGATGGTTTCGGATTAGCTTGGGCAATTGCAGAGTTGGTTGTTTTTTTCTGCAATGTCTTTCCATTACTATGTCTTCGTATTTTGCAAAGCAAAAAGAATTGTCAAGCAAAAAGAGTTTACAGAGATATTGTTTCGCGGGTGAAATGTTTCTGTATATACGCTACGCATTATCATGAACTGACTAGACTAAGCCGTGTTTATCCGAAGCAGTTGAAAAATGTCTGTACCGCCTCTCAAATTGATGAAAATGGACAGCTCATTTTGCTTTATAAGATAATACCAGGTGTTGCGGGTCGTTCTTTCGGCTTAAACATTGGTAAAATGATTGGTCTGCCGAATAGCGTTCTTCAGGTCTGCTGATTTTCAAGCCAAATAAGAAATGAATAATTCGTTAAAATCATGCTTCACTTCAAAGATCTTTTTTTGAACCAATCTTGCGAAAATTCCAAGAGTATTTTAAAGCAATATATTTTTTAATTCTAAAAATTAACCATAGATTTTTCAAGAGACGAATCAAGAAAGCCGTACGCTTGCAATGGTTATTCTGAAATAAGATGAAGTTTCAGACGGCAAGCGACATGTTGGAGAGATTGGAAGCAAGGGATTCGAAGTTAAGTTCAGATGAAGAGGAACTATATAAGAAGATTCACAGTTTTGGAGATGATGAGCTGCGACAACAAGTGCTGGATAATTTGATGAGTGAGGAAAGCGACTAGCCAATGTGTTTAGTCTGATTCTATAAATAGTAGTCGATCTCGTCGAATAAAACCAAAACATTACCGTTTTGCACATTCATAATGCTTCCAGTCCTGACACTCCAGATTCTACCAAAAAAACCACAGCTAAACGACACTACTAAGTAATGTAGAAGCCGTTACATGCAATGAAAATAAGGTACCTGAAGTGGTGAATGAACTGCCAACAGCAAAATGCGAGATCACATTCTTGACAGTCGAGATTTTTAAACATCAATAAGCAGGTCCCACATGACTGCTTGTGGCGTACGTCAATAGGTTGGGGCATAACTTAGTTCTGTATTAGAATGCTCAAAGCTGTCCAGTTTTATGTATGGCCTCCTTTATAGACACTATAAGCTATCTTGGTCGCATTGGATAACGAGTTTTTAGAAGGTAATTAATTCAAACAACTGTTTTACAACAATCACTGAAGATTTACCGTTAGAATTCATTTTGTTAAATAATTATAATTAAAGTAACAAATATAAATAACCATAACTGCTCTACAACAATCAACAAACATGTGTCATTTTTCTGGTTTCTCTTTACTTCGCTCCAAGTTTTTCTGTATCAGTCTGTATATCCGAATCCAAATATGGGGTGGTATCTTCGTTGGAAACAGCAATACTAATATGATACTGAGGAGGGTCGTAGAAGTCGCACATCGCATCAGGGCTGGGGTCACGTCCCTGAATTACTAATTTCGAAAAGTTTTTGCTAAAAATACGAAGTAACCGGAACGGAACGATTGTTTAAATTCAAAGGAGCACAGAAGTTTAGATTTAACATACCTGAAAACGTCGGTAAAGTTCCCTTTGTGGTTGACTTGCCCCCTCGAACAAAATTGCCTTTTTCAAGCGATCGCCAGTTGCGCAAACGTCATCTTCCTTCTCGAAAGTGTCGTGGATATCAAAAGCCAGCATCTAAAATGAATCCGACAAAATAGATATATGTATACGCATATTCAATGCGTTCATTTGAAATAATCAAACTGAATTTTCATAATTTTCTTCCATAGGATTGTAATACTATAAAGATATATTGCTACAGGACGCAATGCACTCGCATGTCATATTGGATCGCTATCAGAACACATTGGGGATACTAATTAAATACTTCGAACTTGCATCATAAAAAAACGTCGAAAACACGACTATACTGCATATTTACTACAACATAGCACGAATCAAATTCTTTTGCTACTTCAGTTCTGTCCTCTCAGCATAACTTTAAAAAGAACCATACCTCTGCCCAAAGTCGACTATAATACACAGCCATCGACATACTTTTACCAAAAATTGGAGCAAAAGAACATGGTTGCATATCTCCCTTTGAATTTTTGAATGCAAAATATTCCGTCAATTTCTGGTGATATATTTCTTGCCATGTAACTCTATAAAATCCATGGGCCAAGTAAGAATCTGACCAGTGTATAACTTCGATATAAGTGCTTAGGGACTTAACATTCATCACACAAGAAATCAACGCAAAGACTTAGATGTTACAGACATAAGAGCACACCTCGATTACAACCTAAGACTTATTTATATTCCACTCATTTTACAATTTCGTGACCTCTCAGAACTCGTATCACAGGTAAGAAGCGAGTATTTTTTTCTCTCTCCCTAAGAAACATTATTCTATTTCTCTTAGGTTTGCTGCTTGCTTGGGGGGAAATCAATTTCCGACGTGCTTTCACCCTAGCTAAGACAACATTAGATGTCACCAATTCTTAAAATGAGCACATTAACATTTGAAGAATGTAAACACTTTTCCCAACGGATAAGATGCTGTAGAAATGAATATACTATTAACGAAAGTGGACAAACAACTGACTGATCAGTATCTTTCGTGTCGAAGAGCGTGAGGTCAAAGTCTGTCCAAAATAGTGCACGGTAAGTTTCATAAAATGTGGAGCGTGATAAACCCAGTGCAATATTATTTGCTTTGTTTTCCGATAATGCTTCACCAGTTTTCTTGAAATTAATACATTACATAAACAATGTCTAGAGTGTTCCTCGAGAACAGGTTAATTACGGTCTGAACCATTACTGCTGAATTTCTCGGTCTGTTTTCCGTCAAGCTGCAAGCACAAAGGCAAAAATAAGCGACATGCAAAATGAGAACTTACCAGATGTTTGCAGGACAAAGCAGCCAATAATACAGGTTTAAAAATGAAAAACTGCATAACAGTAGGCAGCAGATCCACAGCATCCATATCATGAGCGTGGAAAATTTTCCATGGTACTATCAGATCTCTGTATGGTGATTGAGAGAGCAGAAGTTGCATTGCACGGCCCGTCTACAACATTTAAACCAGTTCATTATTATACATGTGTACATATATACATCACAAATATTGCAAAAAATAATTTGTATGTTAACTTGTACTTCATAATTTAGGATATAATAAATATTTCGAGTAAGTGTAAACCAGTCCTGCATACTAAAAAAGACATTCACTGACAACAGTAACATTCATTTTAAGAAAGGCATCAGAGTGTTCAATAAAATAATTTTTGTTCAAACGAAATACTATTCCCACGCTTATTTGATAAATTTATTTGTCAAACAATGACAGATGAAGATGACAGACTAACGTGGAAAAGAAGATTCTGCAATTCTTCATAATGTAGAAGTGCGGATGAGTCCAGAGAACCGGATATGCTGAGATTGGCAAAGAGATAAACTATTTTATCCCATCTATTTTCAGCACAGTAACCTGGAATTTGTACATTGAAAATAGTATCTATTAAAATAATAAGTTACCGATAAGGAATATTTCGCAAACAGGTCGTGGTCTAAACGTCAACGTAGAGGATGCTATATTCTAACCGCTTTTATAATGGTCAATCCGACCAGTGAATAAACAACTTACTTCGTCCGAGTAAAGCGTCCCATGTGCAGCATTTATTCGTTCGTTCAAAAGGATCAACATAGAGGCGTCCCAAATGCAACCCTAAAAAAAGAACAATAGTCAGATAAAAAAATTTTTGGTAAATAAGCAACGTTATTATTGCAGTTTGTTTTCCGGGAGTGAATTAACATTACACTACAATGCACTACTTTAGCGCTAAAGGTCAAAAACAGTTTACCTGATGAGTCCGTTACGGAGAAGATCCGAATATCTGGATGACATCGATCAAGGTTGCTACTGGTCACATCCTCAACAAAATTTTATATTATGTAATTAACATGTAAAAGTGTAATTGATGAGTGGCACCGCTGGAAAAAACAATTCAAAAGTGCAATTGTTTACTAAAAAGTATAGCGTTGTTGATTTAAACATTAAAGGAATGGAAGCTTACTTCGAACAATAGACCGAATATATATGAAAGGACTTCCAAAATGTTCTCAAATGTAGGCCAGAAAGGGAAATGATACATTAAATCCAAAGAGTCAATTCTGTAAATTGAACAAGTGATCTTTTATAGCCGAAAGCAAAAAAAAAAAAAACAAAAAAAACAAAAAGATTGAGAAGCTGTAATATGTCCATATTTAACATTATACGAAATTCATTATTCAACATAATAAACATACTCGTGTAGACTTTCCGCCTCCTTACGGCAAATATAATATAAATCCGACGGAGCAAGAGTATAAAGTTTTTCCTCCTCTGCAGCGAAACTGGACCAAGCTTGCATCCGATCATCGAATAATGGTCGCATTCTCCTTGCCAAGCTGAAAAAGACATTTTCTAAAAAAGAAGGTATTGAAAATATCGTTTAAGAAACAATCATACTGTCATATTTTCGGAAAATGAAAGGGACTTGAAGATGTTATATTTCAAAACCTTACACTTTTACAGATCACTACAAAAACGTTTCCCGAAATAGTGTACTGCTTGAGCATGTCCCGAATAAATCTTCAACTTTACGAAACAGCATGTTGTTATATAATGATTCGAATACGGCCGTAATGAAATTTACTAACGCTTTCGTAAATTTTCGTACAATTTTTGGGGACTCTGCCATTTTGTAAGCCAGTCGATATTCAGCATATGTGCCAAATCCAAGCAATGCAGCTTTCTTTCCTCTGCAAATATTACATATACTGAAGTATTCTATGGACACAATAAAGTTTTAATATGAACAAAAAATAATCAAATTTCTATGTTTATCCTCAACCGAAATATAAGATGTTTAGCACGATGCTTGTACCAGCTTTCATCAAAGAGTAACTGACGCTGCCTGTAATATCCATAAACCAACTTTTCTCAAAAACTTACTGATGTCTCCTGATCGTTTCGATTGTCCTTGCATTACTTGTGACACGTGCTAAATTATTTGGCTTTGCAGCACGAGAAATCCATTTATCCCAAACAGTTGCACGAAGAGCCTTATCAGAACAGTAAGTCAGTATTGGCTTTAGAGACCTTGCTGTTGCAGCGACAAGCCATGGTCCCTCTTCATATTTTGTTCTACAAAATTTGTCATGTAATTTCACTAAATATTTATAAATACTGACGAATATTTTTTTGCACTCATACAAATGTAATGTATCAATAAAAAACTACGACTGGATTGCCTGTTTACTGCAAGTATCCTCAACACTTCGGGAGGCGCATCTTTGAACACTGTTCGATCTGTTACTTGAATATTCTCCATATCTTCTGAATTTCGCAATACCATTCTAAACAGAGGAAATTCTAAAATGACACTAAATAAAGGTAAATGTCCGCAATGACTCAAGCATGGAATTTGTCAAAAGCGCCAAAACTTATAAAAAATGTTCAATTATCTGGGTGAAATCTAACGACAACTGCCCTCATACACTGCACAAATTGCAACACCACCAAAATCCAGATAACTTGTAAATTGAGAAATGCCTCACGTATACCTATATCTAAGTATATAATTTTCAACAAAACTATCGTGTCCTGCGAACTGTTCATGTTTTTTCGAAGTTTCACCCATGGCTGCTGACTTCATTTGTAGATAATAGAAATCGGCAAGCCTCCGCTTCCATCTATCCGTGGTTTCATTCCTTTCACAGAGTGTCTACAACACTTTATATTAAGAAAGCCATAATCAATTTTCAGTTGTAAAAATTGCACTTCATCATCGGAGGAACACAGGGATACTCAACAATATATGTTCGTTCGTGCATAATACGATGTCTCCCTACAGATCAAAGAAATCAATGATCAAAGAAAATTTTTTTTTCGATAAAGGAAGCGCAAACAGTTCGATGGTTTATTTTACTACAGTATTTTTAGTGCCGGATGTAGGAAAAAGGGATCGAATGTTCCTTGTTAAAGTGCTACGAAAACTTGGAAGCAAAGTATCAAGGAAGATAAGGTTAACCTTAACGGCTTTAAAAAAACATCGTATTTCCATTTTGCTGAAACTTCATTGATGGCCAACTCGTGAATCTGTAATTAGTTGGTCCAAAATTTATTCCAAACGCAAAAGTCTTTTCCGATAATTTTGAAAAGAACGTATGAATAAATGAAATGTGGATCCATAAAACACTAGCTTCAGAAGAAAAACAGAACAGTGAAATCATAGAATCCGTAAGTATCAAAATAATAAGCACCCATTAAATCTCTCAATAATCGTAATCGAAGAGCCAACTTCTAACTCGAAGATATAAAGTATAAGCAGTGTAACTTACTTTCATGAAATCAGCATGTAATTCACTAGAAATTGGCCAGTCTGTAACCATTTTAGTCCAAAGCGTATGAAAAGCGTACACGACTTGTTCTTCTTCAGCGAGAAATGGTCCAATAACATTTTCAAAAGTCAGATCTTCCGGTTTCACTGAAACACGACAGTATCGCCACATATTTATGAATGGAAGTGAAATTATAGAAAAATATAAGAGATCTAATCCCTATCCTGCTTCTCCAATCGCCATGTCAAGACAAGTAGTTATCCCATCACATTGAAAAGAACAAAATTCTTGAGATCGAGTCTTTGAGTTGCAACAGCTTTTCTTTAGGGCAACCTTAACAGGATAAGGAATAGAGAGATGAAAAGTATTTCGAAGCTATTCCTAATTATAATAACAAATTAAAAAACGTGCTACTTACTTCCTTCTAATAATTTCATATGCTCATGCATTGTGGCTCCATACTCCAAGAGCATCCGAACTGTTCCTTCATACATTTCTTTCGCTAAAACTTGGAATTATTGTAAAAAGATATATATTCAAGATTAATGTTGAGTTCCAACGACAACTAAAGCATGAATAGCAAAAATCAGTTCCGATCATTTCCATGGATCTGTCAGCATTGAACATAAACAATGAGAAGTATTGCGTGAGACGAAAAAAGTCGGTACTGCAATACGACTAAATCAATGAAGACATAACCAAATGCATAATTTAGTTCAACTAAACCGACATAGTGTACAGATTCGAAGTAATGGCGTAACAGAAAAACTTACGAGGGGTGCAAAGAGCTGGCCAGTCTTCTGCACTGCAAACATTGGCCACAAATCTGTTATTCTCGGGTGTAGCATTTGGCACAATAGGGAATCTGTGACACACAATAAACTGTCAGACATCATGTTCATTATTTGAACAAGTAAAGTCGCAACAGACCGACACATTATTGACTGATTAATTGTTTAAGTGGAAGAGGAAAATACGGAGAAAATGGACACCATAATCAGAATAATACGGTAAGACGAACGTACATGGCATAATAACCAGCATATCGATAAGTGTTTGATAATGAAATAGCTCGCTTGGAGCCGAAGGAAATCCATCTACTAGTTGATGGTTCCGGGATGGCTGCATCTTTCGACAGAATACGGCCAAACCAAGCCGCCCTTCTGGTAACGACCGATACCATCCCTACAAATCATTTTATGTTAATGTTTTATGCTTATCGAATCAGTTCCAACATAAGAGACAAATGAATATAGCCAATGACGCAAACAAGTTTAAGTGAACAATGTTGATCATGACGTCCTTACTTGCTATAATCCTAACTTTGACAATATCAACACTATAATGAAGGATTTCGCCTAAAGACTGATAGTGATAACTTGTAATTACTTAGGAATAGAAAAGCAGCGAGAATGATGGCAAATAAAAAGCTGCTTATAGAATTGATGCATAGTAACAATAGCAGCAATACATATAGCATTGATTTCAAAGAGACGAAAAAGATTGATGGAAAATGTTATGGAAAGTATAATTAGAGACTGAAAAAAAAAGTCGAACACATACGCAAAGATTATCATACATTAGCCAAGAAAAATATCAACAAACTCACAGTTCAACAAAATGGGTTTCTATTTGATGGGTTTCGGTTCATATTGCAATAGCCATTTCTTCAGTTTATTTTTGAAGAGAGCTTCCGTCGCTGGCAGAACGAAGGTTGTTCTCTTCTCTAGTATTCCCTCCAGTGCTATGTTTGTTCCCCTGTTCGCTCTCTATCTCTTCTGGATGATGAGCTGGACGGCATTCGCATCCAATCTTTATCCGAATTGTTATGTTCCATAATACTTCAAAAAGGGTTATGAAAATGACCCCATTAAGGCTACGGACTTCCTACAGAACCATCCATTTTTCATCTCTTCCGGCTGATGAGCTGGACTGCACTCCTGTCCGGACCCTCACCCGAATTGTTCCATAACACTACAGAAATTGCTGAAAAAGACCTTTCCTGTTAAGAGAATTGTATAACTGCGAATTGAAAAGTCAACAATAAATACACTGATGCCAAACAAAAGAAATATAGAATAGTAGGGAACTTACTTCCGTATATCGCTGAAAGAACGAAAAAGAATTAAAAGAGATGAAGTTCATGAAGTTTCCCTCACTGTGAAAAGAACATCTGACAAAGTTTCAGAAAAGACAAACTGTAAAGAACAGTGCATATGCAGGACGGTAGCTGAATATTCAAAAGGTTCTGTCTTGGCTGATATCAGGTATATCACATCATCAAAATCTTCGAAGGTTTAGTATTCAACCAATCAGAGTGATAGCTTTTTGTATGCAAATTTTGCTTCAGCAGAAATGCGCTTCTTAGGTGGAAGAGCTGCCATTTTTGCTTTTGCTAGTCATTGCGTGCGTACTTTGACTTCTTTCTTTCTTGTGGTACTCTTCTCTTGTGATATCTGAAGCAATAGCTGATAAGTACTTGTTTCGGTTAATTTTTTAGTATGTGATATTGTAGCAGTAATAAAGAAATCGTACCGGTTGTTGTAATATTGTCCGTAACAGTTACGATAGAATATAACGGTACCTTCGGTACAAATGTTATCTCCCACCAACTTTTTTTTCTTTTGACCTAATTGATGCATATTCAGAACGAGTTCTAGAGGCCTTCTGTTGCAGATCATTAGGTTTGCAGTGATAACAGCTATATCTACATCATACATTGATGTCGCGTTCAATGATTAGGCAAAGGAAAGGTCGTTGGCACTGCGGGAGGCACCAACGAACGGATTTTATCATTGATACATCCTATCATCCACTTGTATTGTTTTCACTTGTTTATCACCAGTTGTCTCCTTACATATAGCTCCCGGATATTAATCCGGTGAGGTAAATTTTAACGCGCCGTAACTTGTTCTTCGATAGGGAGATAAGACCTCAAGGGAATAACTGTTCGACAAAAATTTCCCTGGAGACATGAAAAATCAAGGGACTAAAGTTCATTTGCTCGAAAAAATTTCTTGCGGCAACCTCTGAAAATGGCACCCGAGAGGTTTCCGGTATCAGTTTTTCATTCATGAGACTTAGTAGGTCGTAATATAATGAATTCAACAGGTTAAACTCCTGATCTTTGCCACTTCTTTCTCTACCGGCTTTCTGAATTTTTTTCTCCTCGGGAACCACTCATAAATTAGTATTTTTATCCTCCCTGGAGTATCATTCATTTAGTGAATATGTGTGTGATACGCGTGAACAGATTGACCTGAGGCTTCCACTTCTGTCAAAACTATCGATTCGAGAAAAGGCTCGCACGATATAATTCCAGCAGAGTAGGCGAGTTATGATTCACAGAACGTATTGTTTGGTGTTCATGTCAGTTTAAGATCGATTATAACTGAGGCCATGTTTGTATTTTTCTTGGAAGTTAATCGATTTGGGATGATGCACGCCCTCAAGATAACTATAGAGAATAGGGAGAAGTGAGCGGTCAAAGTAGGATAATTATATTTGTTTCGTTAATTCCCGAACAATGACAGTGATAACGAGAACATCAGTTTAATCATCAAATAAATGCTTATATGTGTCTTGAACGATTGATTCCCTGAATTTCTTTCTTACCTCAACCAGCTATCTCGCTTATTATCGTTTCACTTATCATGGTATCTTCATAGCTTGATCTCTGAAGCTGACCATAGGAAGGAGCATATTTGGAAGTGTATGCATATATTTGTACTTGTTTGGTGACAAATATTACAATGCAGTGAAGGAGCACTATCCCTCAGATAACCTCAGATAACCATCCCGGATGAGCCACTTTGATAGACAGATGACAACTGATGAGCCCTCTTCTTCCTACTCCCTCCCTTCTCCTTCCTGTTTCCTATTCAGGACAGTTATTCTAGATGATTCCTTCTTCCAGGTATTTCTGTGGTTCCAAGCTTGAGACTTCTTACATATCCAGTTTCACTGTTCTTTTCTTACACATCTATGCCGCCTCCCCCCTCCCTCTCCCCCCCATTCATGTTTCCTTCCATCTTCCACTCGATCGGTCGTTCTTCTATAGCGCATGGTGCTTTCTTGCTCGTCCTGAATTATTGATTACGTGCAATCGAAGCAGTCAATCGCTTACTCAGTTTGAATCACGACTTTCCAAGTTTACGTATTAGCAGTTTTAGGAGAACTCGCACATGTACCGTTCACCAATAGTTATTCCGTATTCTTGTGAAGTGCTTAACAGTTCTGCTCATACTTTGTTTTCATTTCTACCTTAATCTCATTTATTGGAACATCTCTTTTAAGGTATAGTTGAACACTTTACAAGTAATTTTTCATTCTCGATAATTTCATATCCTCATGAAACTTATTCACTAGGAAATGAAGAGATCACCAGGCTCTACTCAGGGATGAAAGTATGGAAATTATTTAAGTAGACCTCCATGTATTCCGGACTTATCTTGTATTGAAATTGATACAGCTCATGTGGTTATCACAAACTGCTTGTCGTGAACCTTCCGGTAGACAATTATATTGACTACCGGTCACAACTGTTTGCATCCATGTCATTTTGACCACTGTCTATGCAATTATGATAGTCATATCAATTAGACATAAAAATAAGTAATGCATGAGAGATATTTGCCGCACTTGTATATCCGAACTTCATTTCGTCTCGATAAAAACGATATAGTGTCTGGATACAACAGTACGCACTCGAGCTGCTAATACATGCCATCCGTGAACCGCTGTAATGGCTAATAAACACTGTATTTCAGGACAAATGTCGGGAAGTCACCAATTAATTCATATTCCTAATGATGAGACAACAGACCAGTGCTCGAATCCACCGTCACTACTAGAACAGTCCATGCAAGAGCATACAATGATTGTAGAAAATGATGGTCCACTGACCGGAAGTAACTCCAGTTCCGCCACCCCCGCCGTTACGCCATCCTACCAACCAATACCGTATCTGTCATCAGCATGTACGGTAACAGAACTCCGCACGTCACCATCGTGTTCTACACCTGTCACACTACCGCAAAGCAATGATACACAAGTAGCGAAATACCAGAGCAACAACAAACGAACTCAGGATAACGCTCTCGACTCGTTCGACATCAGCATATCGAAACACCGTCCGCACCGTCGACAGCTCCCTTATGCCTTTCGAACGCAACACGTAATGTCTTCTCCCTTCTTCTCCTCTCCTTCTCCTACCTTTTTCATCTACAAATGCATGCATATATTATCCATAGAGACACAGACGCACACGTGCATCAATAAACATAGGCACAAATACATACATACATACACACACACACACACACACATACACATACACATACACATACACACACTCACACATACACACACACACACACACACTGATAGGACAATAAGGGATAGGTAGAGAGGGTAAGGGGAGCGAGTATTTGACGCGTTCTCTAGAACGCGTCACTACGCTCTACGCAGTGTTTACAATTTGGTTAGTGCTTGAATCGGTAAAAGTTGACGTTATAAGGAGACTACTCGAAACTGTGTAGTGTTTAAGGAGAGATAAGGAAGAAGGGTAGATGTAGCTAAGTAGGTTAAGTGTATAAATGACAAGTACAACTGAATTGGGACGCTATCGTTAGCTATGTGCAAGTTATACTCACGTGAAAGCAGATAAATTACTACCCATTATGAGGTATGAGGTATTGTCTTATTTATTGGGAATTTTGTACCATTTGATTGATAACTCAACTCTCAAATCCCGTAAGGATTAACTATCAACCGACATATTCTTGTCTGTTGGATTTGTTCCATGAGCTTAATTTTAGTGGTACCAATGATAAATGGCAGTGGTAGTGATATTATAATTGTAGCAGCCAAAGTTTGCTGGAGCTATAATTTAGAGAAGCCTGATAAGTTTGGTTATGATGGTTCTGGAAAGCTCGAAAACTTTTGGGATCAGGTTAAGAGAAAGGAAGAAGGAAGGGTGGTTGTAGGGGTTCATTCAAGTTGTATAACTTCATATTTTAGAAATCAATTTTGTTAAATACAGCTTTGTTGTTCCGGAATCATTTCACATGTGTTTATGAAAAAAGGCTGCTCTTCATCGTGAATCATCCTAACATTTGTTCTTTGCCATACAATTTATAGGTTTTGGTGCTGGATGATTAAAACTTCTCTTTCTATGTCTTTCGGGGAAACGGTTACAGAAGTTGACCGGCTGTGCGAGATTTGTCCAGTTGTCCTTTGCGTCCTTCACTCCCTTCCGACTCCAAGGAAACTTCATCACTTCTCTATCTGAGATCCATTTTTTCTTCCGATAAAATGAGAAGTCAGTCAAGGAAGAGATTGCGGATGGCTGGATATAGTTGTTCTTAATCTTACTAACTGTACTCTTGGGAACCTAACCATCGAACAGTGGTGGAAATGAATGCTTATACATTGTGTCTTCCGAAGTTCGATATTGAACCGTATTCCACGTCATCAGCACGAGGCATATGACAGTGGATATCCTGGCATTTTTCCCTTTGGTGTATTGCTCCCTGTATTTACTTTCCCTATAGTCATAGCTTTATCGAATCAAAAATAAGGCAGTCGATAAAATCGTTATATTGCTCTGGCGACTTATACCTGGATAATAGCATGGCGGTATACAAATGTGAGTTACAGTCATATTATACGGAAAGCACGGATCACTAAATGGAATCTGGTGGATATTTTAAGTAACCTATGTATGTAACTGAGTAGACTGCTGTACTTTAGGTAATTTATCATTTGCTCGCCCTTGTATCTTGTAATTCGTTGTATGCAGCTAATCCAGGCCATCTACTGAACCTTCGTATAACTCCACGGTAACCTAGTTCGATCTGCAATGGTAATTATTGTTCATATATGTATTATTGATTAGTGGCTGACTTCAACAGTCTGATAAATACCATTAACTTTAATATCAAAATAAATAAGACACAGGACAATTGTGCACGGGAAATCTTGTCTGATGTGTATATTGATATGTCTAGCTAGTCGTGGATGGTTTTGTCAATCACTTCGAATTTTTTGTGCACAAGTGTATGCATCTGCAGTAGTTTAGGCAGTCCATTTCGATTTGTGTGTAATGATTGATGTTCTTTGGTCGGTGTGCTAAGTAATGAGGAATTCATTTCAGAGTGCAGAATTGAGGCCTTCGACCTCATCTACGAGCACTGTGGAGCGTGGTGTGGAATACTCGCTGGCTGACGCCGCAGACCAAGGTCCACCTGCGAAGAAACCCAGGCAAAATATTTTTTCCGAACTTGCTTATTAATCTTATTAGTTATCCGAGTCAGGTTGTTCTACCGATTTCGACAATTCGTGTTTTATCACTGAGACCCCATAGACCTCAATTTTCAATCGAGAAGAGATGGTGGGGAGGGAAGGATTTAGGAAAGTGCGACATCCAATGGGACGTGAATCGGATTCGTTTCAGGAGCATGCAGTTATCAGGAGTTCAGACACAGCAACAATCACCTCCAAAATCTGTTGGTCAACGAATAAAAGTATATTTTTTCATTTTTTGTCATATTTGGTAAAGATTGATTCGAAACAAAAATTCTCTAACAAAATAAATTTTCCTAATAAAATAATATATAAAATATAAAATAACTCATTGGAAACGAAACTTTTATGCATCATTATGCTGGAAAATACGTAGTCCCTAACCTTGGGAAGGATGCTGAGAGTTTCTCACTTTTAACCATCGTTTGTCATCCGATTCTCATCTTGTAACGTTTATGTTTTTAAGGAAACTTTGCAAACATCGAAGAGTCAGTTATGTCGATCTTCAAATGTCGCTGATACGAGTCTGATTTCGGCCCCGATGTCACCTCCTCCGCTTGGTGCCGCAGAAGTCAATACAATTCGCATCATCGGCCAGTATCTCAAAAATCTTGGTTTACAGTATGTTATCGAACACTTCAATCATGTGATCAGATTTTCAGAGGCTGGACAAGATTTAAATAGTTATTCATTATTCAAAGATAATTTCGGCTGGTGCCTGACGGTTTCTGTTGAAAATAGCATAACGAATGTACGTATAAACATATTAATGCTACCATCACTTCACTCTAGGTTTTCTTGAACCCTATTTTAGTACTGGATTTTTATCTGTATTTTCAGGGAAACTGTAGCAACACTCTTTGCGGAAAGTGGATGCCGCCTTGAAGATACCTTAGCAGTACGTTTACGCGAATATATAATAGCAGGTGAATGGGATCATGCACTTGGTATCGTGGATAAAATGTCGCCGTTTGTTGCCAATCTGAATTTATTACGCATCCGTGAGAAATTGTATGAAGAAAAATTTGTTGATTTGTTGGGGAAAGAAAGGGTAATATTTTATATGCACTCTAAGAATTTGTATTTGATCACTTGTTAACAAAGTAAATATTGAAGAATTACGTGATATTGTAAAGTGATGAGTTAAAGCACTAAAGATATATACATATAACATATCGAGGACGGATGTCTTTAGTACCTTAACTTCCGAATAACTCAGGGTTTTACTTAATTTGCTCAATGAAGTAATTTTCAGGTTTTGGAAGCACTCAGTTTGTTGACAGTAGATTTTCCATCAGATCCTGCATTCTTTGATCGTCGGAATTTTCTTGCAACACTACTGTATGTTGACCCAAAGGTAGATTACACTTTTTTAATTTTTCAAATACTTCATTGCTTTGCGGCAGTGTTACACTTTGCTAACACCTTACTACTATGAACTATTTCGTTTTGAAATAATTCCTCTCTTATTTCTCTTCAATGCTTATTGAATACACTTTTTAGTTGATCAGTGTTCAAAAACTCTATCTTTCCAAATTACTCGAATGTAATTTTTCAAGGGTCGGTGGAATATAGGATTGGGAGCTTGCCTCTTCCATTAAACACCTATTGCAATTAGTTATTGGTTGGTAATGATTTAGAGTGTAGATGTATGTGCGAAAACGGGAGCTCATCGTACTGAACGAGAAAGAAATGTACTGGTAGCTGAGATTCAACAGTTATTGCCCACGGCAGTCATGCTACCTTGCAATAGGCTGAAAAAACTGCTCATGCAATGTTAGTTATATACCCACTTTTTCTTTTTTTTCCTAATCCACATCTGAAATTGAGTATCCGTATGTTTTTTACTATGTTGTTATTCTTTATTCTATCATATTCTATTTCAATCAGCTCAGTGTGATTTGGTTTTTCAAATATATTAGGGGTGGCTATATACCTAATCAAATGTTTGTCAAATGTTACAGCCTGGAAGATGCAGTGTCGCGAATGCTATCTCCATGTTAGGGAAGATTTCGATGTTTCTCCGGATTATATTTTGGAAGACCATCAGTGTGACTGGGATCATTTCCCTATGTTTACTTCGCAGGTACTATCTTTTCTCTTGCAGCGGATCTATTTTTCTTTAAGAGTGGGTCACATAAATCTATCCATTACTGGTCATAAAATTAGCTCCCTTCTCTGGGGCATATACTTGAATATATCTCTTCATCAATAACTCTGTAGTATTTTTCAATCTACCTTCAACATCATGTAATTATAATGAAGAAATTACCTCATCCATATGATTCTTTTCTTCGTGGTCAGAAAATTATGCATTTTCAGGTGTTAACGAAACATACAGATGAGGTTTGGTGTGCGGCGTTTTCTCATTGTGGAAAATACTTAGCAACGGGTAGTAGGTCCGGAGCAGCTCATATATGGAAAATAATTAATGAAGCTACCGTTGAGCCGTACAAAGAACTTACTGGTATTTTGCTGCGATTTTTGGAGTATTTTTTATACATGTCGTATTCATAAATTACAGTATATAACGGTATTTCCGTTTACCTTCACGAAGTTATCTAGCCTTATGGATAATATATTATTTAACAAAACTTTGGACATATTAAAAATTGCGAACTACTGTTTCTGGTCGAAGATAAAAACAAAAAAATTGCCAGTTTATTATCATATATGGTTTATTCAGTTTTCTTTCTCCATACGCTCACTGTTTCAAATAGTTAATTTTTACAACTTCAGGACGAAACAGTTCATCGTTGTTAACTTGGAGTGACGATGGTGCACTTCTAGCAGTAAGCGCTGCGGAGGGCCACCTAGCGGATGTTCACGTTTACGATGTACATAGTGGCATCATATTTTGTGTTATCGAAAACAGAGCGAACGATAGCACTGTTATGTCGTTTGTTCCCAACTCATCATTCAGTTATAAACTTGTTTGCGCTGATCAGATGGGACATTTTTGTCAATATGTATGTTTTTTTACAGTTTGTTTATAATGTCGTTACTGTTACTCAGGAATGCGTGGGGTATGATTTTCAGCATATTTCGATCCCAATGATTTCAAGGTTTGAATCACAAATCAATGTTTTGACCAAAGAAAGGTTGCTATTTATTTTTTTTCCACCATTGTTTTATATGTTGCAAATGTGATCCGTCCTATTCTAACAATTGGAGAAAATGATCTAGAAATTGTGATTACTTCATTTTCAGACTTTATCAAAAAACAGTGTGAAATCTGAAGGAAAATTCGAAGGTTATAGGATTCGCGCTGTTCACTGTCTCAGGAATGGATCGGTTTTAGCAGCAGATACTCACAACAGGTGTTTCAATAGTTAAATTCTCACAAAACTTTTGCATGATTTAACTGTCTTCCGTAATTTATTATAGAATTTTAAGAGAATTTCACCCCACACATCCTCCAGTTTTTAGAGTTCGCAGTTATCGATTTAGCGACGATTCTGAAATAACGCTCATTGAAGAACTAAGTCAGATTTCAACATTTGTGGTGGATAAGTCGGAGCGACGTGTTTTGATTGATACTAAACTGCACGGTTTGAGATTATGGGACTTAAGAACACGAACTTTGATCAGGTCTTTCATTGGTGCACCGCATCAAGATTTTATTATTCATTCGACTTTTGGTGGCTCCGAGCAGTCGTATGTCGCTACCGGTTCCACAGGTATATCTTTGTTAATTTCCTTCTGTAATAATCTTCCTAAAAACTGACATACCAACACACTGTTTTGCGAGTGAAATATGATGGACTATGCATGGATATACGAATAGTTCAGTTTAGGTATTCTGGAAAGACATTATTCGCCGCGTGTGATTTCCCTTGACAGCTGTAGGGTTGACTTTTATGCAGCTTATAGTTAACACAGTGGCAAATTCAGAAAGTTCTACTCATAGTCATCAGCAGTTACCTGGTTTCACTTTACCAAAGATGTAATAATTAGCGGATTTTCCTTCAATGAGAAAAAAGACCGCTATCCAGATATTTTGCCTTTTTAAGAACTGAAGTTTTACCAGAAAAGCGATGGGGTATTTGATTTGTATCTAATAATTTTAGCTTCTTTTTTGAACTAAAAAACCTGTTATTATGTTTGCAGATGAATGTATATATGTATGGAAGCAGAGCTGCGAAGAATTAATAGCAAAACTGGCTGGACATACTGCACGTGTCAATGCCGTGGCGTGGAATCCTAGGTTACCGCAATTGGTTTCCTGTTCTGATGATTGTACAATTCGTATTTGGAGTCCACTTGTCGGCATTGATTCATCCACTATTCAGCAGAATTGATGTTATTGTATTTCATTATTTCTTTTTATTGTACTTCACTACTAGTTTCATTCTTATTTGTATTTCATTATATTACTAGGTTCGCTTTCCTGTATTTAATATTATTAAGCGTTGCCTATTTAAACGCAAAATTGTAAGCATGAAGATTATAACAATTTGTATAAAACAGTCATTTTATGAGCGTTTTTACGCTTTTTCTTTTTGAAAACTCGTGTTGTATCTTTTCTCCATAGCAGATTACCTCAACTTGGCCATTGGTTATTTGTTGACATCATCCGGCTTGGTCACTGCTCCCCTATTTACCCCTCGGACTTCAGGGACAAACCAGTCAATGATTTACGCCATTGTTGTTGTTGAGTGCCGTTGTACCACTCAGTTTTGTATGCGATTTCTTCGATCACCCCTCGGTATATTTCTATGTGATCTACTAGAAGTCGATGATTGTATTCATATCAGAATTTTGCATAGGTGGGTCTTTTATATGCACTACTGTGGTTTCTGTGCCAATTTCATCTCCAAATAACTTTAAAATTGTAGTGATAACTTTCTATGAATTAACGCGTGCCGGAAGATTACTTTTTGCTTGACTCGAATTGTTCTCCATCTTAAGTTCTCGTCGCTGAGTCACAGTTGTATTACTACCGAGAATTGTATTATTACTGAAAATTCAATTCGTCCTTTCATAGCGCTTGTGAATGCCTTGTATCAAAAGAGAAACGCAGAAACGGGTCATCACCTGTGATCGACTGATTAAATCGTTGGTTTTTAAGACTGTCTCACTGTGTATTGTCTGTCATATATATATATATATAT
>NW_018108435.1:56188-65916 GCF_000183805.2 Loa loa | reverse complement strand
CGATTGTGTCTTTAAAACTACTATTGTGTGTTTTCTTTTTTGAAATTTTAGTTCCATTGTATTGATTTTATTGTAATGATACCCTATCAATCAACAATGAATTTCTTGTGTTTTGTAGTGACAGCGAAAACGAAAAAATGTGTTTATTATCTGCATTTAGCATGAAAAGTAAAAATGCAACTGATAAGCGTTGTTAAAGTGATGGCTGCTGTGGTATTTCAACATAACTCGGCGTAGAATATACGGTGTATCCATCTTCGATATGGTGGTTTTTGATTGTTTGTGCATCGCCCAGGCTTTGGACTGTAAATATATTTTATGCAGCATTCTCTCACGTCTGTAGTTGATTTTGGTAAAGTTGTTTGGAAATTTATGAATTGCTACGATACCTCCGAATATAATATCCTGTATTCCGATTGGGATATCCGTTTTTTCCATTATCTTCTCCTTCAATGTTTTGATGGTATCCATTGCCGAAATATTTATTTCAATTGTTTGCCCGACAAAGTTTCGTGTTTTGTTATAGACAATCACGTTCAGATACCTGAAATTTTACTACTAGCTTTAAAAAAAACATTTTGAAAAGGGGCGAAATTATTGTTATTTCTGGTAGAACAAAAATTAAGCAAAAGTTGAAAAACGGAAGATTAAGAACATTAGTTCTATTAATATATTGACATTGGGATTGTATACCTTTAACTTCTCCTCTAAATATAAAAATGATGCAGTTAAAACCGCAAAAATTGTCATAGCAATGAGATAAGCAAGCCATTGCTGGATTACCTTATGAAATTATCTAATGGGAAGGGTAAATTTTAATTTGCGAAAATTGCCGGAGCGTCGGAATTTTCCGAATATCCAGTATAATTAACTTTCTTGTTGGTGGTGTAACTAAAATGCAGACATGGTTGAACATCAAATCTTCCTGTAATGGCTTGGGATGTTAGCCGTTTAGTTTAACTAATCATTTATTAAAGCTATCGATGGGATTGAAATTGTTAATAACTTACATGGTATTCTGAGAGTAACAACAGAGGAAGAACTAATGCAAAAATGGGGGAAATGATCATAAATTGCCTTACATCAATACGACCACCTCTATTTTTCGTTTTGCCAATAATGAAAGCTTATTATTTCAAATGAATCAAACAAAAGAGTGGAGTTAGATGACTATAATCGATACTTCCGATACTTTTTTGAAATTTCCTCGAATCTCCTTGCCATAGTCGTCCTCCTCACTCGCTCTTAATGCTTTTTTTTCTTGGAAGCAAGCAAAGGATGAATTAACATTCCGTCACCTATCTTACCATCCTACAACTTCTATAGTACATCTTCGATTAGGTTGTCCCATTACTCATTGTCATCAGAATTAACTTCGATATTTGTTTGGAAACTGTCACACTCAAATATATACATATGCCTTCTCTTCTCAGATATACTACTTCCAATTTCGATTCATAAATTTCGATCTGATTCATAGTAAGTTCAGTTAAAACTGTGAAATGATTTTATCTAACCTACTGGCTAATAACTTCTTTAGAATCCAAAATGCAGTTATCATTTTTCCATGCATCCATAAAGGCAATTTACTGTGACTTTTTTTCTAATATGGAAACAAATTTTTCAGATATTTGGAAATTTTCTTTTTTTTGAAAATCTTCGGCACAGGAAATGAATATTAGAAATGATTAGCTATGAATCGATTTTATCCGAAATCTAACAATTATCATTACAAGAAATATTCATTCATCAAATTCGATAGCAACATATCAACAGCAGAAATCAGTAATGATAGCCTTCGAACAATCGTATTTCAGGATGTGCTAGGTCAGTAGCACCATCAATTTGTTCATACACATCATTTGCATATTTTTTTGTCTTTACTTGTTCTATCATGACCTGAAATTTCGTTGTTCAAATAAACCATTTTTTTTTTTTTTTGCCAGTGTTATAAAGCATACATATCAACAAAGCGAGATTGCCAGAATTTCCTGGTAGAACTCAGTTTCAGTACTTTCATTAATTTTGAAAGCTTTAATAAACCTATAATCACTAAAGATGATAAGCTAGTGTTAACTAAAGATAGATTAAGAAGGCTGGGACATCGTCTACTGAAATAATATGATTCCAAGAGAAGAACTGGGTACGGCGTTCAAAACGATCATCAGTGATAACAAATAAAATTCAAAAATGAAAATGGTATGTATACTTCGTTGATTTTATTTGTTGCTGGCGGATTACGCAAAAATAGCATCAGAGGAGCATACAGGAAGTTTATCACTGCAATTATACGAAGCATTCTGAAAATTATTATTGTTGCTTCATAGTTATACTGTAATAAATGTTTCTTTAATTAATGAAATTTCAGAAATAATGCTATAGCTGTTAAGTAAAATGAATAAAATTTAATAAAATGTTTAATCTATATGTATTTTATATATGCAAATAAAATGTTCTTCGAATTTGTTCTTATTTAAAAAAAAGACTTTTTTCTTGTAAATCTTTTTAGTGTTTGCCTTTCTATTATTGCAAATTGTAAATCATTTGAGTGTATTTGCAGCTAATCGTGACAACTGTAAATGTTGGTTAAGAAACCCACGAAGCGAATCCGACTGAACGGACCAGAGGACCGGAAAAAAACGGGCCCAAAGCAAAGGCAAAGCAAAATGCTGCATCTGCAATTGCATATATTGATCCATAAACACCGACGTGACGTATATCCACCAGATGACCCATCAAAGGAAACATCGATGCGTCAATCATACCTTGAATGCATTCCTCCAACTTCTATGACTTGTTGACATCTCATATTACTAGTACAAGATGAATGTTTTGTCTTTATCTTTATCTTACATCATTATCTTACCAATCGAGAAGCCCATGAAAAAATTTGGCACCATCAATCCACCAACTCCTTGAGCTCTTGGAATCTAAAATTATTGCAATCACCTGAAGACCACAAGGTAACGATTCACATACGAAAATAATGTGTACAATAATTTCTCAAAATCTATTAATTTCAAATCCACCACCAATAAAACCGCAGTTGGAGAATTTCTTCAGGCCACTACCCAATAAATATCATACGTTACAGTTCCTGAATTTTTCGTTTTTATCTAAATTTTTTCCTATTACCGGAACTTTTTATCTAGTACCTGAATTTCTTGCTCTATTCTTCCCATTCCTGTTTGCGGATTATTTCAAAGGCATTCTCCATCAATTGTTAAAAAAAAAAACAATGAAACTGAAAAACTTTTTTTGAACAATACAATCAAACAACTTACAGCAATTAAGCAAACGCCGATTATCATGAGGCCAAGAAAACTGCTCAACCAACTGGAAATTCAAACTTCTTGATATATCGAAGGAATTTAACACTCTTTTTTGAATCACAGAATTTTAAACAATTCATGTTTAAATAAAAAAATCCTAATTATTACGAATTACTTCAAAATAAAAACAAACCGTCCGATTTTATGTGCCAATGGTCCAAATATATTCGTGCCAATAAGGTAAGACATACTAGCTGGAAGAAAAGCTATACCACGTTCAAATGAACTAGCTTGCCAAGACTCCATCATCCATAATGGTAACGATGGTTCCAGCATAGCTATCCCAAGATTTCCGACTGTTATTGATCCTGAAAATTAATGAAAACATTCCATAATGTTGTAGAAAAGGAAAAAAAAGCTTGGTATATTGAAATGTGTTGCACATTAATGAGAAGTAATATTTGAAAATGATTAGTAAGCATTTATCCTTTTTCCGACTTGCGCGGAAAATCCAACAACAACAACAACAACAACAGCAGCAACTGCTGAAAATCGGAAAAAATAATAACCAGCAGCAACAATAATATATGGATCAGTTGCAAGTTCTTTCAAGCCAGTCCCTTCCGGTTCACCACGATCTATTCGCGGTTGTAGCACCAAAAATTGCAGGGCTACAACTATGTCGTTTTAGCTTTTCAGGTTCAAGTATTTTGATATTTATGCAAAAAGTTTTTTTCTCTTTTTACTAGAAGTTTGATTAATCTAGTAAATAAGTTTTGAGCTTATTCAACTGACATTATCCTTGAAAATCCTTAAAATTTCAGAATTATTGCTTATAACTTCATTTATCTACTCTTATTAGCATATCAAAAAACAATCTTTTTTTATTTTCAGTTATTTGCTTATTATGCTTATTTTAGTTTTTTATTAAATAATACTTACAGCCGTCAAATAGAGCTAATAGCGCAAGGAGTAGGAATGGTAACTCCTTGCCTGACCACTGGTATAAAACTCCACCATATGGTGGTCCAACAAGTAGACCAAGTGCCAGACCGCCTAATGCTATACCCATAGCACTACCGCGTTCTTCATCGTTTGGATAAGCTTGCGCAAGCATTCCCATTCCTGTTAGATAAAATTAAATATTCAGGATGAAAAGTGCTTTTTTTTTTTTTTCTTCATTAATATAATCATTATCCATATGATGAAAGCGGGAATTTATTAACTTTCAAATAGCATGCTTTCTTCTAGAGGATTATAATAAAGATTTCCGGCCATGTTGAATGTAACTTTAGCAAACCTGAAGTGCTTGTACATGCAGATCCAACACCTTGTAAAGCACGAGCAAGCCAAAGTACAGCGAAGGATGTGCCAAATGTAAACATTACGGTTGATAAAAACATAACACAAAAGCCAGTAAACATTGGCACTGTGTAGCCAATTCTGCAATTTGTACAAACAACGAATGACAAGAAAATTTATAAAAGTTCTTCTCTTTTTTTTTTTCACGGATTTCGGGGAAATAAATTATCGTTGCACTTTGTTACTTACCTGATAAAAGTTGTTTCATCAACTGATTTATCAATTGATTTAAACAAATATGCCTAAATTTGATGTTGTAATGTTAGAAAGGTTATGATAACTAATCCTGTTACTGACAGATGTTATCAAGAAATATTCCTTAAAAACTAACTTATTTGTAAGAGGACCAATCCATGGATTTGTTAACAGTTGTACAAGTGCTTTTGATCCAAACATCAATCCCACGTAAACATTTTCTTCGGCTAAAGTATTGTGTCGTCTTATTTCTTCCGCAGTATTTGGCATAACTCTTTGATCCAATTTTGTATTTTCATTTGTAATAGATGCTTCTGTTGTTATTGTTTCCATATGCACAACTGTCCCAGAAGTTTTACCTGATAAAAATTCATGTGCTATTATAGAACTCAAATTTGTTGTCAAATTTCAATTCTAATAAAGTAAAAATTACAATTGAAATTATGATTTAAACTTCTCCAACAACTCTTTCAATCATCCAACCTTTCTCGGATGGTTTTTTCCTTAAAATTTTGTTTTTACGAAATGGATTTAGTGGACTTTTTTGCCATTCTGTTGCTACATGCATATCCATTGGAATTTCCCAAGCATCATCCCAAATGAACGGTTGTTGTTCATTCCCCGTTTCCTGTGTCCCTTTTTCATTTTCCGTAAAAGCAGCACGTTTGCCTCTTGAATGCGCTGTTATCGGTATTTTATTGTATAGCAGTAAATCTGTTGAATTTGGATGTGATAATCGTAAAAGATATTCTGGTATTATTGGTACTGCAATAAAGGAAAAAAAAGTCATGAAATCATCAAAATTAAAAACAAAAGCCTTTTCCTTATACAGAATATTGATAAAAATGGCTTGTTATATCTGCAAAAGACTAAAAGTTTGCCTTAAATTAAAGTTTAAATTTTTGATAATTTGTTGAAAGTTCTTATTGTTGTTTGAAATGATATGAACATACCAACGGTAGTGAGAAGCATATTATCCAAAAATAAAGCAATGTACACAATGAATAATAACATCTTCCGGTTATGCCGGTATTTGTAAATTAATTCAGCAAGCGCTACTGCCATATTAATGTCGATCCCTGTGGTTGCTAACTTTTTTTATTCCAAAATTTTACTGCAAACGTTAATTGTTGAAATATAATTCTATCATAGAGTGTTTCACGCATTCTACGATGAAATGACTCACCACAATGGTTATCCTAGAATAATAGAGTTTTTTTTTTTTTTAATGAATGAACTGTTTGCCATATGCTAATCAGACCATCCGTATTTGTTCATGCTAAGAAAATATGGTTAAAGCAAATTAAAACAAATCTGAACTTACAATAGGTGAATTGCAGCGAGAAAGAGAATACATCTTTTAAAGTTAATAATCAAGAACAAAGTAAGAATAGCAAATTAAAATATGGTTTGGTGATTGAAATCCATTAAGGTAGTTTGTACAAAATGTGGTTCAATTAAGGTCAGAAAAAAGTTGGATTTTTCAAAAAAAATAGATTTTTTATCAGATATTAGTCAAACAACAATGTATCAGAACTATGCTAACATTTTATCTTCGATAAGCATACAGTAAAATGTTCTTTTTTAATGTGCAAAATTTCGCATGTTCATTGATGACATTGAAATAATATATTTATTTTGAACAATATTTCAATTTAATTTGAAATTGTAAATGTCAAAGTATCCAGATGAAGAGTTAAGAATAATATCTGTAAAAATAGCTTCATCTTGAAATGCTGAAATTGGATAAAATTTTTCCTTCTTTTTTCTTCTTTTTCTTTTTCTTCTCCTTCAAATCCTTCTTTTTATTTTTTGATCTTAACCACTAATTTGAAATTTTTTAAAATGTGGTCATAAATAAGGTTAGTTCAGCTTCTTAAACGTTTAGCGAATCAGTAACAACGGTATGCTTATGATTTGACAGAAAAAAAAGTGCAAATAAGAGAAGTGATTTGCAGCAACAGCAATTACACCAATAAATTATTTGAAATGATGTAAGATGGCTGTCATCATTTTTCTGGCTTAAAATTACTCTCGCAGTTTTGCTTTACTTGAAAAACAACATTCATATGATTGGATATTATATTCAAACCACTATTGTCATTATGATACACATAAAAAAATAGCAATATTTATACTTTTACTTAATGCAGAAAGACAGATACAGAAACTTTGCGCATTTATTCGCTATCAAGTACCAAATGCTGAGCGGATTGATAAGCTTGTATCAACCACGGATACCAAATGATAGTATAAAATTCAGAAATATCTAGTCATTACACAACAAAAATTGTACAACTAGTTGATTTGATTAATGTAAGAAGTGGGTTTAATTAAACTTACTGGATTTACAAAAATGAGAATATGGTTTTGGGAAAACAAAAAACAATGCGGACATTTTTTAAATCACCTTAGAATTGCTGTTATGGTTTATATTATTAATTTCATATGTAAATAATGAAGAAAAAAAAAGGAAGCAAAAAGGAGAAGGAGAGAAGGAACTCGAAATATTCGTAAGAAATTTTATAACGAAACAATAATTAGCTTAGGTCCTGATTATACTTTATTGGATTAATCAATTTTTTTAAAGACGTTTCCTTCCCACTCAAAAAGATTTATTCATGTGCTGAAAAGATGAGAAATCCATTATCTTTGAAATACAGTTTCCCGGAGAAGAGATTAACAAAGTGAGTTATCTATGCTAACCTCATAAATTACCATCCTGATAATTTATGCATAACAGAGATAATTAGTTTTTTTTAGACATACAATTTCTTTTAAGTAGTCAAACCTTGAAGTGCAAAGAGAAAAAAAGAAGATTCAACTTGATTGTCGTGTAAATATTTCCAGATTTAAAAAAACACCGTTTATGCTTTGAAGTTGTAGAAGATATTCATGATAACAAGCATCCGAAGAAAATAAATTTATCAGTATTTCTTTAAAAATTACCGAAAATTCTTAAATCTTCATTTTTTCCCCTTTATTGTCAAATGAAGACAAACTGTGGTTAGATGAACTGTATTCAGAAAATTAAACTAACTCGTCACAATCAGAGAGAATCCAACCTACAAGGCTTTAATGGTGTTAGGATTGGATGGATCTATTTGTCCGGAGAAACTTCCATTTGATGATGAATCTTTAAAAGGAGTGGGAAAATGATTTTAAGTAAAAAATGTCGTGGGATTGGATAGGGACTGGACATCCTAGCCTCTGATTAAAAGAAAGGCTCTTAAACTTCAGAGGTCTATCTGTTCTCGATACCCATCGAGAGCAGACAAGCTTTTGAAATTAAGGATTTTTCTTGCAATCACAAACTTAAGTCCAGAGAAATAAGAAAAATCTCTCACAATTTGAACTCTCTGAGGATGTCATCTTTTCCAACCAATATTTAGCTGAAACACGATCTGAAATCTTAGTTACTGCTTTTAAAAATAGATTTTACGAATGATTTGCAAAAATTGGTTGACATTAGCCCGAAACAAGGGATATCAAGCGCTGAGCTCAATCAGGTCTGGGTGAGATCAAGCAGAGCAGACAAGACGAGAAAACTAGATCCAACAGATTATGACAAAAAAAAAAAAAAAGAATTAAATGTCTCATAAGACGATCAGATCCTTCTTCTTCAGTTGAAGGTAAATGCTTTCTTTAAGCTATTAACGGTTATCCACGAAGTGATTCAGTGAGAGTGAAGAAGGAAAATGAATTATTGAGAGGTTTTTAGAAAATTTTGACTGCAAATGACACTTCACAGAAGACAACCGTGAAAAAGCCTATTATTATGAAGAGGACATTGAAATGCTATATTTTACGTATGACATGTTTGAATAAACAAAAATAAAAGTAACGGCTATAAAAGTTTTGGATTTAGAAAAAAAAGAAAAATTACTGCTAAATAAAATTTGCGAAAATCATTTTATTGCTTTCTTAAGAATGCACAATCAATAAATGCTTTGTTACCTTATCTACAAAAGTGAAATATCTATTATTCCTTGTGACTTCATCGAATCTCTTCATATCAATCAATTTTGTTATTTTAAATAGTGATATTTCGGTAAAATTGAAGTAATCCCTTCAAGAATCAGACTACACAAAATAAAAATCCATTAATATTTGTAATTTATTTAAATCAGACAGTTTTAAATATTTTCATGATTTGTTCTGCTTAATTCGACAGTTGAAACTAAACTACTATTCAACATTTCTCTTATTTCCATCTTTAAAATGCAAACTCTAAGAAGCACGAAATAATTGATGCAAACTTCGATCGCATGTTCAACCTGGCAAATGACAACTGTATGAGCTAGCAGAAGATGGATGTTGAATTCAAAAATTGGACAATTTATATCATGGGAATGGGAGAATGCAATCAAAGTATCGCTTTTCACCAGAGTTATCAAGTATAATAAGCGAAGTATAGCACGGAAGTCTATCAACAACACAAATAGAGCAATATGTCGGTACTGGAAAATTCGTTAAAAAAAGAAGAAAGGGTTCAGTCAGTTGCAACTAGAACTCTTACTCATTTCGCCATACTCTTTTTTACTTTACCAAAGCTGTTAAATATTTTTGAAAGCTAAATGAGCATAAAGATTGTGAACATATTAGGCAAAGAAGTAAATAATGTTTGATAAATAAAATGACAAGTTAATCGTGGAAACATCTGAAGTGATTAATGATGATAGCGTTTAAAGAAAATTATGATCATTTTTAAATCGATGCTAATTACAATGTTGTTCGAATAATAATTGTTAATAATTAGTAATAAGTAATGACAATAATAATAATAATAATAATAATAATAGTAATAATAACAACGATTATCGCTGTTATTATTTAACAATATTATTATAATAATTAATAATAATAATAATAATTAAATTTGATAATAATAATAATTAA
>NW_018108435.1:20039-55085 GCF_000183805.2 Loa loa | reverse complement strand
CATTGTTATTATTATTAATTATTAAATAATGGTAATAATAATAATTGTTACTATTATTATAAATAATGATCTCTGCGATAAACTGGGGGTGTAAGGTTTTCAATTCAATAACAAAATTTTATTCAAAACAAATTTCGAAACATTTTTGGTGAAATTATAAAGAAGACAGGGGTTTTTGCGAACCATGATTACCATTATCTTGCAAATATCAACTAAGATTTCTCGACAAGAGTAGTCGATAAATTATTATACTAAGATTAAAGAAATTGCAAAACTCTATTATAAACGATATGAAACTTGCAATAATGAACAAGAAAGTACTAGTAATATTTCAAAATGACATTAATCATACTAACGTAGTTATTTCATAGATTAGCAATAAGAAGAATTCTTCCTTACTAAATTAGAATGAACAAAAAATGAAAATATACTTATCATTCAGCCGGCACTCTCAAAAAGTCTGAGTTTGGAATCAATATCTCACTTAATAGTTCACAAGTCTTGCTAGTAACTAGACTATTAATTTAATTTTATTCTTGCGTTTTCCCTGAAATCTCTTGTTTCTCACAAGTTTACACAAATGTCATGCTAATAATTGGACTGTTAATTTGATTTTCCAGTCTATGCTTTCTTTGAAATCTTGCTTTTCATAAACCTTAATAAGTGTCGTGCTAACAATTAACTTTATGTTTTCGTCAAAATATTTACCTTTCATAAGTTTTTACGACTATCTTTTGACTTTCAATTTACTTCGTATGCTTAAAACAATGCCGTGATGAAAATCTGTGACACACGAGTTGTGTTGTTGACATTACTAAGACTGTCAAAAGTTACTATTACAAATCTTTTGCATCTGCATGGAAGAGTAGTGGACTTAGTGTGGAAGTATTATTTAAAAGAATAAAAATAATAGCTGTATATCGATAGTGTTGTTATCATTTATCAGTAGTGGGATGTTTGAAAACATTGTGATAGCTAAGGTTCTTTGTCATATCAGGTCCTCACTTTTTGAAATAACTCTCCAGATCTGATGACTGTCGCACACAGATTCAGCATCATTCGTAATTCTCCTCAAACGCCAGCTCCATACTGTAACGACTAATCCAACTTAGAGCTCTTGATACAAATGTTGAACAAACCAGGTCGACCATAATAGCATACCATGTGGTTTACCATGACCGCTCTGCACAGTATCTGGTCTGAATATCGGATAGTAGGTAGGGGGTGCCGACATTTTGTCCAAATCCGGTTTTCTTGTACTCGAAGCGTATTTCCGAATCTCTATTTGTTTTTAGATCACGGGTGGTTTCTGTGCTGTTCACGAATAGATCACTACTGCGCGTATAGTTCGTTGTTTCACGCATTCTTTCAGTCTGTGAAACTGTTCTCTTAAAAATTTTGACAGTCTGTCGTATTTCTCAACTCCACTGCACGGTCACACCGGTAATCCAGACTGACCTACTGGAGGGAGGAGGATTGGAGAATTTACATAGCATGTCAGAAATCGCTGACTAAATGTTTGGAAGGCTTTTAGTGGTCGAATCTGTTTCCTATTTTTTTCACTAACTGGTTGTCCGACTGTTTTTGTTAAGTTTATAGCGCATTTGCGACTCAAGAAGAGTTTAGGGAGCAGAAATTTTTTTTTCACATAGACATTCAGCATGTATGTTTATTTAGCCCTCTAGTGCTTTAAGTTACCATTTATCCTAAATTGTTCCATTACAGCAATATATTTTCAGGATGCGTAAGGAAGGACTGTGAATGCTTGTGACTAAAGTAGAGCAGAGCGAAGTACGCCAGCTCGTAGACGCTTTTAAATCTGAAGGCTCATTTGATAAACTAAGGCGAAAAATTTTCAGCACGATCGCCGCTACTGTATGTGAATTTTTCGAAGTTCAGCATTTTAGTTTAAATGTTAAATTACTCAGAACAAGTAACAAGGCGATCATTTAGTTTTATTCATTATCCGATGATGAAAGCCTTTTGCGGTGTCTGGAAAGAAGCGTTTAATTTACTCTTTAGTTAAGACATCATGCTTTCCACCTTCTGACTTTTGCTAATCATTCGGATCTTTTCCATACATTTGGGGCTTCCAGCAATGTTTGTTGCCTTGTATTGGTATCATTTATTCTTTTCCAGTTTCTCACTGTGTAAATTGTTCCAGTTAATTTAAATGAGGAATCATGTTAGGTTCAGGCTGATAGTTTATGATTAATTTTTGTATCGCCAATCATTGGTAATGTTGCAGGATCGTTACCAAAAAGTGGTGTTAAATGCTGAAGAAATTGTTGACGATTTATTAAAGACATCTGCACCAGATCTCACGAAAAATAAAGCACTCGATATACTCAGGAAGAAGCTTTTTGCTCTGCACAGTACGCAGTATGGCATTATGATCACTGAAGTGTGTTTCCTCTCCCTTGCTTTTCCTTTGTTTCAAATTTTTACTAACTAAAACTAGCTTGAATACGGTAAATTTGCGGACATATATAACAGTTGATTGATTTTAGGGTTTGGATGCTAGTGAAACGTTATGTAGCTTATTGGAAGAAATCGGCCACTATGTTGATTCGTTTCTTGGCCTAACAAAAAAGGAACTGCTTGAAAGTATTCAATCGCAGCAGCCCATTGAAGATCACGAAGTATAATGATTTTCATTATTGACCAATCAATGCTACCTCCACAAGAGCTTGGTAGAATGAGGGTATAGAAATCAAGGAATTTCACTTTTTCAGTTTGTTGAAAAAATGTTACTGAAAGTTATCATTACAGGTTTGTGATATGGAAATAGATTCAGATTCCGAGCAAAGCCCTCAAATTAGTGCAACCAAAGAGACTCCTTTGTCTGATATAGCTCTTCCGCCAACTGCTTATCCAAATTCAAATTTATCCTCGACAATGTCATTTCCTCATGCTGCGCTTGCTGAGGCTGGTGTAATTTTGCAATTTAATGCTCCGGTGTATTGAAAACCCTTTGTTCCTAAAGACAGCCTGTTAGACAACTTAGTCATGTGCTGTCAGTAACTTTTACTCTGCTTAAAAAGTGACGAAATAATGTTTTATTCGTCAAACCTGTTTTAACATTAAGCCGATAAAGAAGTGCATAGGAGCATTTGTCCGTAGCACGATGTTTATTTTTCCATCACGTATTATCAAATTAGTTACGGCAGTAAATCCATGTTCAAGAATTATTTTGTTCTTGGACGATAGTTAGACTTTCGCCAGTAATTCAAAACAACACACTTTATTAGCATCTTATTACTGACAGAAACAATCAAGATGAGTCCTTCTATATTATATGCATATTTTATGGATTCTAAAAACTCAACAATAAATTTAGGACGGCATACTTCAAAATCATCCATCATTATTTGAGTGCTTTTGCCTTTTCTGATCCCATTAACTGCCTTCATTAGTAATTAATTATCAAGTTAGAACGAGTGAGTGATTGGTGGGTGCATTCATTTCGAAGTTTCTCCACGTTTAAATAGTTTTCTTGGTCTCTTAAACATAATTTTTCAATAATATATTGATTTCAAACATAATATATTGATTTCCAGATGCCATCCGTTCCAAGCACTACAAGCTTTTTTAATTCTATGGGTATGTTAACGAGATTTTCTACAGACTTTCTTTTTTCGAGTAATGGTTTTTGCTTCTGAATTATAGAATTCCTACTAATTCTAATATTTCATTCCGTCATCAGTACTGTTTTTTTAAGCCAGTATCGCTTACGCTAAGTCGACAGATGAAATGATAACTGCTAGATCAAAACCGTTTCCCAAACATTCTGGATGTGGGGATATTGATGCTTCAGTTACTTCGTACCAAGCACAAAAATCGTCACAAAGAAATTTTACTCCAACTCGAGCGTAAATTTTGCATTGCTTCCGTATAACTTTTGATTGAATTTTTCATTTCAGTTTATCTGCAACATTTCCCTTTTTAAACTTCGTATGAAGCACTGATTCTACTTATTTTTAGTTATATATTACTTCATCCTTTTAAATATTAGCATTAATTGTGCAAATTGATGCAGGCAGCAGTATCATCCAAGCATTACGTGACATCAACTGTGCAGTATCATGCAAGGCGTCGACGTAAAACTTGTAATGGAGACTTTGTACCCTATTGATAGAACTACCTCTCGACAATTGTGATACCCTTCATATTCGAGCTTATGTTGTTTGCAACTGTAATCACTTTTTTTTTTTCATAGGGATCAAGCTTTCCATACTTTTTCGTGGTTGTCCCTTTTTCGGTTTTCTGTTGCCTCTAACTCGTTTGTCTTTCAAAATGTTTATAGGTTTGATTATTTATTCTATTAAGTATGCTCTTGAAGCAACGTCGAATTTGTAGTTAATAAAGTGAATAAATTAAAGTTTCTGATCACATACTGCAGTGAATTAGGCTCAACAAATCTCGTTTCAGATCTTCACTTCGTGATGGTCCAACATATACCTTTGATGGGTCATCCGTCAGTTTCGTAAGATATTCGCTGAAAAATTACTTCAGAAAAAAAACGACCTGACGGACTTTTTCGGTCACTTATTCCATGCAGTAGAGTGAGGAGGAAGGAACAGGATGTCTACTCATGTTGATGTTATTCATTTCATCACAGTACAGAGGGAGGAAACAGTTCTTGAGAGCATTGTTTTAGAAAGGTATGGGAGGAGGGGTTTTATGTGTAGTTACTAATTCTAAGGTTGGTACGATGAAATAGTTGTATAAAACCAAATAAAGTAACCCACAAATTATTAAGCTGTGACATGCTGACAGCATAAAAATCAACATTTGGCATTCGGCGAATTTCTTCTGCTGGCTTACTGGCATCGTCTTGCGAGAATCTGCAATGTGCATGTTGAATGGAACGTTTCCTTCATCGTTCAGAACGTACTTATGTTATATATCTTGTAAATGTAATCATCTGAAGTTCATCGTGAGATTCAGTTGTAAAGTCTCAAAAGTAAGTGACCTATCCAAAACGTAAAAAAAAGTGGCGTACCCATCGCTTACAAGTATCACAGTTGTTGGTATTCCTTGTCTGCGAGTTTCCAAAACATCGACTGAATTTTCCAGTGCACGTCCGATATATGTCGTCCCTTAATAATAATTGATTCCTTTCAAAATATATGAATTACAATCCTAAACTGAAGGTACAGCTATGAGCAGCAAGAAATATTAGGGCAGGGTGTGGAAAATCTCACTTTAAAGATAACTGCTCTGCGCACTACCTTACTCTTCATTATGGACAGAAAAAAGGAGCTTCTGCATCTATAGATTTCCTTCATCAGTGGAAACTTTGTGAGAAGTCTGTTTCTTTTAAATATCAATATTTGTGACTAAAATTAAACTTGACCAACTATTGACCTTTCTGATTTAAACCTAACCAATTTTTTTCCAAGTATTTCTCCATCAAAATAATGTACCGGTAAAATGTCGAACTTGAGACAGTGCTTCCGCGATATCTCTGATATCTTTATATGTATCGAATGTCCATTCAACTCTCTGATGTGAACTACCAGCGAATTGAATCAAAGCAACTCGTTGGTCGCCTTCACCAATCTTATAAGAAAAAAGGGTTTTTTCTTTTTAATCGAAATATTTAGTCATTTGGGACGCGTAAGTAATTGACATGGAACAACAGGACGGTTTCTGTTCCATTTTTTAGTAGTATTTCATTTCTTAATGTTAAACTTTTTAATCTGTATGCTAGAAAAAGTTCAGCATACTTTCAAAACATTCTAATTCGTGTGATTATTTCTTATGATTAGATAAATCGGATATCTTAAGCATAATGATCGGCTATAAGATCTTTCAAAAATCATAGATTATATGGAAAATAATTACTTGTAATTCATTGAGCAGTGACAAAAGGTATTCTTTTTGTTGATCGTATATCCTTTGCACTGACCCAGAACTGTCAACGATGAATAAAATTTCTCGTGGACACTGTCCTAAAAAAAAAAAAAATGGATGAATTATTCGATGTTCTTCTACACTCGTTTTATTTACCTCGACTTTTTTCAATGCTTCCAGCTGATCCTGTTTTCCCTGACTTTCTTGCAGTTGAAATACGTTGCACTGTCACATGTCTGAAATAATGATGAATCTGTTGGAAATTGCAAATCAGAAAATATCATCAGGTGAAAGCCGTATATCAACAAGTACGAGGTATTGAAAGTCTAGAATATATCAATCAAGATAACGGAAAACTAGCTTATCGAGTATTCCTTTCATGTATGAACGGTAAAGAAGCGCTACATATGTAATTAGAAATTATTAAAAAGATAAGTCGAACTTTGTAAATAAACTAATAATTATGTCTGTTAAGAATTTATCAACGTTAAATTTGTAAGAAAACTCTCAAGCTGTCCGAAAATATGACGGACCGTGGTGCTGATGTTGTCTTACTGCTCGTGAGATCTACCGGCCGTGAAGTTTCTCGACCTTCAGTGAATGGGTAGTTTGTAGACGATGTTATCACTTCTACTCGTGGATGTCCCTTTCGTAGCTTCCTGGTAAATTTAGAAAGGGTTACACCATTCTCACTTTCTTCATCATTTTCACTGCGCTGAAAATTTGAGTGTTATGGTTGACCAGAATGTTGAAAAAAAAAATAATATTGGAAGTATACTGAAGATACTTTCCTGCCATTAATTTCTCATATCATAGAATTTAAAAGAATCAGCGCAGCTATTGAAAGGTCATTAAAACATCTTTGGATGCCTTGTATCACTGTTAGCGCTTGAACTCGTTTCATAATGTTGTTATAGTAAAGTTTTTTTGGTTATTTAAATAAACTGATTATAGTGTCAGAATCACTAACATCCTTACTGAAGGTCGATTGCTGGGGGATAGTTATAGCTCCGACAAACTGTTCGTCAACATTCACCATACTTATTGGTACTTCATCAGTATTTTCATCGCTAATTTTATTTCGTGCATCTGTTTCCGCAACCTTCGCATCCTATAAGTATCAGTTTGCCGGGTCATTAATAATGCTCATGAACAATTTTTTCCATAACGTATTTTCAGTGTACTTTCGGTTTCTATTTCTTCAATCATAGATTTTCAAGTCTCACTCAAATCGGAATTTATTTTGCCATAATATAAAACTTCTGACTAATGCTTGCAATTTGAAATCACAGGATTAATAAGTTTAATTTAACACAAAATTAATGAAATTCGGGAATTGCCAAGTTGAAGCAACGATCCGATTTATAAAAGTTACAGTAGGCGCAATCATACCTGATCTTCAGAGACAGTTAATTGTCTGGCCGGAATTTTCCTGTTCTTATGTTTCAACTGTGTATCTTTCGTAAATGATTTATGTGATGTAGGATATGTTGTAGCTGATGTGCGTGTTCTGCTAGTCGTATGCAGTTTTGTTGATGTGGCGATCTTACTTGAAGACTGGAATGATTCGATCCTTGTTGTTGTATTTGTTATTGTTTTTATGGTAGCTGTTGGTATTTCCCATTCCTTCTGAGATTCGCACATTTCGGCATTTTCCACTTCATCAATTAATATTCTTTTCAGTCGAGTGAATTCATGCGGTCTGAAATCATAAGCTATTTAATTACCTAATCATATGGCTCAAATAGCAATTAACTGAAAATATCGGAAGAAAACATTAAGGCATTGTGGTTTCTTTTCTCGAACTACGTCATTTATTTGCTGTAGAGCGTTAATTACAGCTTTTCAATTCCATGGATAAAATACGCCTTGACCAAAATAATTTTCATTTTCCAAGTTTTCATTTTACTCTGAAGCTACTCAGCAACTTACGATATCACTCCGATAAGAAAAAGCTAAAATGGTAATTGATAAATGAAGGTATCCTGTAAATAAATGGGTCATACGTTCAAACATGGGATTCTTTAAAAGTTAAGCCACAGAAGAAAGAACACGATCAGTTTATTAAATGTTACTTTAATAAGATTATGGCTGATATGACCTCTCGGGTGATGGATATCATTTTTGATGAATGTACTATAAAATTTTATTCACTTCTCTACAAAAAAAGGTAGTGGATAAGGGGGAGATGGAGATCAGAACAAGTTGTTTCAATGATTTGTCCGTTTTTAAAGATGCAGTATTTACACACCAATCCTCCAAGGAAACAATTTTGTTTTCTCCTATTTCGAATTGGTTACAGCGGTCAACAGTGCCATCATTGTACTCTTTTTCTTGTCCTTTCAAACGTCACACCTCAATTATTCTTTCTGACAGAAAATTTTAAACTCGCTAACTTGATTCCTTTAAATGCACTGTTAGACCACCCAGCACTGCGTCACAAAATCTTAAATAAATGTTCACTCAACCTTAATGAGAAGCGCGTTAGGAATCATTCGATTTAACGATGTTATTACATATTTAATTACTACAAGTTAGAATTTGCAATGAGTCAGTGCATTTAAATCTTAGCGTTTATGGGATATTGATTATGTCATAATTCACGAAATAACTGAATAAAGTATAACGAGCGAACCCGAAGATATTCGATTTACCGCCAGCGATGCGGTCCATTTCATATTCAAAACCGTCTGACCCAACATATACAACGTAAATTTTGACCTTTTCGACTTCACGTAACTGTTGAGCGTGTTTTACAGGATCATCGACAGATAATCCATCCGTAAATAGAACAATGATTTTGCTAGCATTTTTTCTGAAATTCCATCAATTTATGCTTAAAGAGTTCAAACCATGTGCTAAAACACTTCCCTCATCATAACTAATCATTCGAAGTCTGTAAAATGTCAATTTTTTCTTTTCTAATATTTCTTCCCAAAATAGCAGCAATCCAACATAAAGGTTATTTTGAAAATGGCATGGTTCAAGTTCGTAGTCTGTTTCAGGCACGAAAAGACCGAGGAATATCTGTGATAGTAAAGTAAATCTGAAACACTTAGTGTATTCTTCCGTAATTAGCATAAAATTATTTCTCATTAAATTGAAAATTTTTGGACAAAAAATTATGCTCCACTTAACAAATGAAACCGTTATTGAAACAATATTATGACCAACTTTCAACCAACCTGGCTCCTTTCTTCTCACTAAACAATTCAACTTTTGCTGCCAGTAGCGCTTTACCTGTCCTGGTACCACCAGAATGGAAATTAATTGTCATAATATGATTGGTAATATCACGTGGATTTCGATAAGTATCAAGGGAAAATTCGATAGTCGGCGTTTCCGCATACTGAATCATGGCAATATGCACTTGATCCTTATCAGTTAGTAGTGCTTCGGTCAACTGGGTGGTCCAATTAATATGCTTTGTATAGATTTGCTCCAGGCTTCCAGAAGTATCCAAGAGAAACAGCAAATCCACACCACATCCTTCCTTTGCTGGATCTGTATCAATCGTACCACTTATTACTAACCAATAAGTTAATGAAAGAAAATTGACATTTATTCTAGGGTGCGTAAAAACTTTGAAGTTTGTTATTTTAAAAAGTTAATCTTAGGACATTCAAAAATGATATGCTATCCATACATGTCCCAGTGAATTCCAAAACATCGTTGCCACCATCATCTTGTTGCACGGCCGATGACTGCCAAAGATTTTCTGGGGTCAATAGATCCTCTCCTTCTCCGGATCCTTCGCCAGATCCTTCGAAATCATCATTTTCAGCGCAGCATACAGAAATGAACAGCACAAACCACGCAAATCGAAAAGTCATGTCCATCGAATCAGCAAAATAGTTTCTGCTTTACATGACCCTTTTATCTCCCATGCCTTCTAAATGGGGTTTCCGGGGTAAAAAGGCCTGTAGGATTTGATCCGCCCATTTACATCTTATTCCTCCCTTCGTTCATCCAGAAAGAACAAATCAACTCTCTCCTTCCTTCACACTTCTACAATCCGTTATTGCCCGTCACAACTGCATCTGGTATCCTCATTCGCCATTTATGTAAACATTATCCTGTACCAATGAATGTGAATTGAATTGGTTTTCCTTTCTCAGCTTTTTTTTTTCTTCTAAATTTCAACTACAAATACACTGTCCATTCTGAATAAATCAAAACAACAACGTATCCAACTCTCCATGCTGATTATCAGTAGATAACAAGAGCTGAATTACTGCTACTACATGATACACAGAAATGAGCAACATCTACCAGTGTAATAGTTGTCCAATATGTGAGATATATGTATGCCCCGGAACTTTTAGTCAACTCAAAAAAAAGAGAAATCACTGCAATCGGTTAGTAGGTCAACAACTGGTCAATCGGTTGTTAGGTTATTACTAAATAACTGGACAACAACAATGAAATGAATCCAACTCTTACAAGTATGATCTGGCTTACGACCACAATAAATATATAGCAACAAAAACACTACCATCAGGTTTGATGAATATAATGAAATGTCGCCTGGTTTGCACTACTTTGTTTTCCCCAAAATACAAGAATTGCTTAAACGTTCAGCACATGAGATAATAACGGCAACCTTCTGGAGGAAACGACACTGAGCATTCAGTTTTAATTCATCTTCGAGTTGAACTATTTGAAAAAATTTTGCATGGGAGATAAGACCAACTATCACTGTTGCATGCAAGACTTATTCCTAATAATCAAGTCATGTTAAACATTTGGTCAGAATTATATGCAGAAAGCAATTAACTTCCCTGACAAAGTGGTCACCACTTTATACTCAATAATGCTATCTTCAGCATAAGAAATGGCATTATCCCAGCCAAATAAATTAACTTGTTAGAATGATCGGATGATAAACAGAGTAGGGACAGTTCATGTTACCCTTTGCCTAACATTCCTAATTTTTCTCAACTGTAACGCACACAAAACTATTTTCAAATTTAATGATTTCGAAAATTTAAACGATAAAAATATTTGTTGTTGTATTGTCCTTCTCTTTCTGTTCTCCCATCCTTTTTTTTACACCAAACGAAACAAAGAAACCACAAAAGGATACAAACACATTTTTGTTCGACAGAAATTTCGGTGTTTTTTGCGTCACCTTTTCCCATCGTCCCATATCATAAATATCACAAAGAGCTCCATAACACAACTCCCTTCAAACACTTAGCAGCGTAATGCAGACAAGTATCTACAAAACAATTACCTATGCTTAGTCGATGGGTCACATCGACCAGCAGTGTAATGGATAAAAAATTCACTACATTAACCCGCGCAAATTTATACTCATTTCAGGAATCGATGGATATAACCCATCATTAAAACTAGTCATTCCTTTTTGCCCAATCTACATCGAAAATTTGCATCAGAAAAATCACATGTTTCTCAAAGATCGATTTATCGCTGATTCACTAAGTCTTGCACTGCTATACCAATATAAGAAAGGTAATCAATTTATCAAAATTACAGAAAAGACACAGAAGGAGAACAGCAACAATTGAGATACATTTACTGCATTAACAGTGCCCAATTCCACTGAATAATCAGAGATTGTATTGCCTATCTCCTGGCAGCTTCACTCATTCCAAACCTACTACTTCCGAGCATATTTACTACATATGATTGAAAAAACACAAAACAAAGAGAGCAATGTTTAACATCAAAAACTGATTTATAAAATTCTTCGAACTGTTTTTGTTGAGAAATATTAAAGCACCATAATATGCGTTACAGCAGCTAACGCTTTATTGTACACAAAAGTTGAAAGTTAAATTTTCGTCTGCAACCTCTTCCTTTGTTACCTATATTTAATCGACGCATCATATCAGCCAGCAATGTAATGGACAAAAAATTCGCTGTTTGCAACTTTGCATAAATTTATACCCATTTCAGGAACTTGAATAAGTTCATTTGAGCGTTCATGATATAAATATAATTAAAACGAACGTTTTCCGTCAAACAGTCACGCAGATACCATAATAACAAGCAATCACACAATGACTGTCCAGATTTTTAAAACTGAATCCTGTCCAACGGTGATGATCCGATTTGGACCAAGCCAATCAATCCCATTAATTGGGCTCATTGTATGCGCTCCTGAAAATGATCCGAAAAATATTTTTCGAATGCTGACACTTTTCAAGGAAGATACAGGTAATCAGTAAATGAAAGTTAATAATTCAGGTCTAATTCAAAGTGTGGATTTCGTGAAATACTTAATTCAGTATGAAAATATGGATTCAATTCAAAAGGATCACACTGCGCAGCAGCTAACCTCTGATAATTATTGGATGTTCCCCGCTATGGTTCAAATCCCAAACAATGACATTCGTATCAATGCCACCAGTTGCAACAAAACGACTGTCTGGCGACCAAGCAGAACAATTTACTCGAGCTGAATGAAAGGTCCATTCTTTCTCTGTGACACATTTGTAATCATTATCCACGGAATACGGTATTACCTGCAAGAACTTACAATTTTGAGTTTGATTTATTAATTGCAAAAAAACAAGGAAATTACAGCTCTCATGTTCCAAGTAAAAAAAAGAAAAAAAACACTTTGTTGTAAACATTCTTCATTTCAAGCAACTGAAGATAAAAATAATAGGAGCATTCCTTGTGTTGTACTCCAGAAATATATTTTACTTAAATCACCAAGGTGTCATGATTTAATCATAATAATGATGAAAGATTTCAATCTGTTTGCCCTGGGATTGCTTCTAAACTGCAACACCAATTTATCTAATGAAATAGCATTTTGAATTTGATAATGGAAGCAATGAAAGGTCTGGAAAGGTTGGGAAAGCCCCACTAGGTTGATCAAAGGTGAGAAAGGAAAAAAAATTAAAGTACCTTCCTATTTGTATCTGTTGCAACAAGGAAATTTCCGTTCGGACTCCAGGAAAGAGAAGTAATGGATCCAGTTTGTGAGATCGTTTTTATTTCCTTCATTTGATTGCTATTTAATTCATAAACATGTACCTTCCCCTCCTAAAAAATACCAACTGAGAAGTAATGAAAATATATACCAGAAAGGACTCACTTGAAAAAAGAAAAAAAACATGATTATTCTTTTACCTGACTACCAACAGCGGTAAGCCTCGAATCTGGAGCAACAGCGACACAAGAAGCTTCGTAGTCAATGTTTTCCGAGATCGTTTGTTTGCCATCCGAGAAAACAGTAACTGATTTCTGGCAAGCAACAACTGCAATCTTACCACCAGAACCTAATGCAAGTTGTCGCGGTTGTGATGATAATTTCACCTTGTTTGACTGAACATGATCTAAAAATAATAGTAACTGAAACACTTCACTGCAACGATGTAGTCAAATAAATCAAATCTGAGTAAATTAAAGTTCTAGTTTTGCTGAAAAAAAAAACAAGACAAACATGAACTCACCGAGTGAACCAGGAAAAGAAGTAAATGCAATCGAGTCATCCCAACCAACCGATACCAAATCACCATTTGGTGAGACACTCATATCTGATACCTGCAACATTATGTAGCGAACAACTATGCCAAGATTATTTTGTCTGTATGAAGAATGATAAAGAATTACATATACTGTTGCAATTTTGAGGAATTTTTACCAGAATAGTGAACTCCTTATTATAAAAGCGATAAACAAAAGTTGCCAAATACCTTTACCTGTGAAGAGTGTACAGCGGGTAACAACCTTTCTGAATCTCCTGAATTAAGGCACCATCGTGCTGCAACAGAACTTTTATTTTGCTATGTAAATCCGGAATAGGCTTTTTGTAGGAAAAAACATACAGTCAGCTGCTCCACACTTGGAGATGAAAAAGTTTTTAGTTCATAAACGAAGTTACTGATTCTCATTATCTTGCCGACTGACAATGAAAAGGGTCAAACAAGAACGAATTCAATAACTTTTACACTAAAAAGTATTAGGACAACCAATGGAGATTGATATGAGCATATCATGTGAACTTCTTCATACCCATTAATTTGAAAAAAAAAAGAAATTGATACGCGGCAAAGTAACACAATATGTGAGCAGGTCGAACTGCGGAACATGTTCTCTTTTCATATATGAAAACTTACTGATATTTCCTTCAAAATCCGCTGTGAAAGCCAACGCTTTCTCCGGACATACCGTAAGAGCTGTTATCGGTTTGTTATGTCCTTTCAAAACTTTTGATACAGAACAGCTCTCTAAGTCCAATATATTTATGAAACCCGAGAGACTGACTCCAGCAAGAAAAGCTTTCGTCCAAACGATGGAAAGTTGTTGATCATCAACATTTTTTCCTATCACAAAAGTTCTGAAGACAAAGAAACCGGCAAATCATAAGAATTCCCCAGATCCAAAACACAAACATCATGAAAAAATAGCTACAATAACAGGGAAATAAAATAGGTAATACATGTACAGGAAAAAGAAAAAAAACTCGAATAATAACTTCTCCAATTTCCTCGAAGCAATATCCCAAATTTTGATGGTTTTGTCACCGGATGCAGTTGCAATATGCTGCCCATCTGGAGACCAACATAACGCAAAAACGCTTCCAGCATGAGCCATACCTTTACATTGGTCATCCACAAATTCTCCCTCTTTTTGACCACTTGTTCCATCGTACAATATCACCTAAAACTCACGATAAAAACTACAACCTTGCAGATGAAATAATCCAAGCAGGTCTCGAGCAATCAGTACAAGCAAAAGTAGTAAAACAAAACCTTTCCATCTGCTCCCGAACTAGCGAACAATGTACCACTAACGTTATACCGGACACAGTAAACAAAACGGGTATGTTCGTGGAACAGCTGCAACACCAACAAATAATAAATATAAAATCAACTTAAGGTGCATTGAAGCTTAAATTACAAACTTACAGTAAGAAATTTAAATGGAGGTCCTTCGAAGAGCGCAACAGTATTGTCTTCTGAACCACTCACAAGTCTGTAGGGTCTAGCAGGACGAAAATCAATACTTGACATTGTGCGACTTTGACCCGAAAGGTTCCCATTGGAAGTTCCCGTATCAAAAAGGAAAACATGGCCAAACCTAAAAATTATAACCTTCATTAACAAAAAATTTTCAATTCTTCAAAAGAATTCTATGTCAGATTTCGGTTTTTTTGACCAACAACCACTAGTTCAAAAATTGGTAACTAAACTTTATCGTTAACAAAGTAAACCTTTCACGTCCTTCACCAACCACTGCTATCCTTTTGCTGTCGTCAGACCATGCAATGTCACGAACAGGACCTGACAATATTGGATATTCAGCTTTTAGTATATGTGTGGGTTGTGTCGCATCCCAAATACGTATTTTTCCGGACTGGTCACCAGATGCGATGTAAAAACCGGATGGAGAGTACTTTGCCACAGTTGTGGGATTCGCATGTTCGGTATAAATTTCACATTCTTTTGGATTCTGTAATAGAGAACTACTGATTAACCCAACTCCAAGAAAGCAGCATTATTTCGCGTACACAGCAAGTCTGCAACTAAGAAACAAATAAAAACACTATATCGGAAAACTAGTCTCAGTTAAGCATCATTTCTAACTGATGTGTTTAACAAATTCTTCAACAGCTTATCAGTGAAACTTCAACAGCTTATCAGGCCAGAAGAATAAAATCTCTGTTAAATCACCTGGATACTACGAATGTAAACGGAATTGCCATTGCAGTAAATCAATTTCTGGCCGTCCGGACTTGCATGCAACGACAGAGGCATTCCTCTAACAGTACGCGGCAAGGAGGCAAATGTTGCATCTGAAATTTGCAAAAATAAAGCCCTGATAGTAAGCTAAAATGATTCAATCTTGATATATATTCCATAATACTTGCAAATGTATATGCCTGCAAAAAGACTGAAATTTCAAGATCTTTTTTCATCACATGATAAAACAAACTGCCCATGTTTAGATCACTTTAAAAAGGGCATTCCTATCTCAGGAAGACAGGATCAGCTGGTTGAAAGTGTTAGTAAGAAAGTCAACACGCAAAAATAATCAACAACCTTGAACATATTCCTCTGTCGACGCCATCAAATGTGCTTACAAAATAAAAATGAGTTGGGCGACACGGTTTGGATCTTTCCTGCAACAATATTGGTATTTCTTAATTTCAAATTTTGTAATTAAGCGAAATTTGGCGAAAACAAGCAAAGAAATACGTATTAAAAACCTGAATATTCTGCAAAGTCACAACGAAAACGGTAGGAGCTCGAGATGGTGCAAAAGAGCAGGATCATAATGAATTATCCACGGATACTAAGGGAGAAAAGAAGGGGAAAAGACAGAGAGCCAGATGAAATATCGAAAAAAATGATACGCCACTTGACCAGGTAATTTCATCGTGCTAGTAAAGCGCTGTCTCATAGTGTTTTACGGAGACTCTTGCCAATGACCCCAGTGGAAGGCCACGAACTGTGATATCAAATTCATCCCTACCAAGTAATTCACCCATCAAAGACGTATTCCTAGCATACAACTAATTACTGTAATTTCGCAGTAGACGCAACTTTGAAATATATTTACATGCTCGTATCACCACTATCATCCAGACTGCTCTTTTCTCCTATAAAATTAACCATTTCGTACAGCACTGCGTGTCGTCTGGGGTCTATGGGATGGCAATGTTTCGATAGAATGAACGCAGCCGGATAAAGACATTCTGCTGAAAGCCTCAAGACCGAGAAGGCGATGCCTAAGAACGGTTAGGATCATTGCCGCCGTACCAAAATAACAGGATCGAAGAGTTAAGAGAACATTGCATGGATCAATTTGAGCAAGGTGGATATCCAATTTGCACAAAGCTGAACAAAGAAAAAGGAGTGAAAGTGGAAGGAATAGCTTCTCGTTAGTTGATAGACAAGAGTTCTTAGTAATAACAACAGAGGAAGAGGACATATCAACAGTTGCTGAGAAAAGGAAAGTGGATGAAAGAGAATGAACTGGAGATAGGATCGATGTGGAAGCTTGAGATGAGGTCGATCGACTTGCACTAGAATACACCCACGAATGAGTCTGCTGGGATAGACAAATTCCACTTATGAAATAGCTATAGCTATGAGCGGTGAAGGGATCGTACTAATTTTTCGTTTAGCTGAACAATTCCAATAAAAATATGAATTGTACTAATGGTCAGTATTAACACTAGTCTGGAACTGTCAAACAAACGCAGAGAGAGAGAGAGGGAGATGAATGTAACCACTTATTTCAAGCATAAAAGTCCTCAACAGTGATTTTAGATGTTATAAACACAAAACACAATGCTGAATTTTTTGTCACCGGTCGATCCCACCACTGCCATTTAGGATTTTATTAGAAGAAACAAGATATTCCAAGTTTTCTGCACATCTGTGGTGAAATATGGGACCGAATTTCAAGCTGTTTTCAGAAAGCAATGATATGAGTTGTTTTTCACTTGATTACAACAAAAATGTGCTATCACGAGCCACTTGCCTAGATATCCGTGATCGATGGACCTCGGCTAATTATATATGCATCAATATCTCTTTAAACAAACACAACCACAAAACCTGCTGTGATATACCGCTGTGGAAACACCTTATATGCAAGTCCTTAAACTACGAACCTTCAACTCAATTTATTAATAAAATGGAGGTAGGACGAGAGCTTTTCACAATGACTCAGTCAGTTCGCATGCGCAGGTGATTGCTTATAGCAATGGAGGCGGGGCGGTCGAGCGAAGGTGGTCTTTCTCGCCTGGGTAAATTGTGGAGCAGTATTCCGGATAAACTGGGAAGCAGGAGTCCGGACGGCGTATTTTGCTAGCAGTGAAGTTGATAAAGTATTCCAGGTTAAATGCAATGCGTATCGGGGCGAGTGAATTGTGTCGAGAAGAGCACGAATACATGCTTAAATTTCTGCTCGTTGGTGACTCGGATGTTGGCAAAGACGAAATAGCGGACCTTTTGGGGCCATCTGTCTCATACACTCCAGATGCTCTCTTCATACGTAATTCATTACGCGTTATTATTTTTAAATTTATGGTATTAGGTAATTTGTTCTTTCAATAAAACTCATCTCCAAAGCTTGTAAACATCATACTGTCTATGGTTTCACGCTGTGCGATTTGTTTTGCTCTCTGAAGCTCCCAAGTCCTTTAATATTTTTAACCACGGCCTTAAACGTCGCATCGACAATGTTTTCCCTTGCATTTTTGCAAATATATTTTAAAAAAAGTGCTCTCGTGAATACAGTGTAGTCCAAGAAAAAAACACTTCTTTGTTATTACCATACCGCAAAAATATCTGCTTATTTAGAACCTTTTAATTCAAACCTTTTGATATAGTAGTTACCAAAATCATTTTCAACAATGTATAATTTCCCAAGAACTGCCAGCTTCTGTCACATTTTGCCAAATCATCAAACAAATACGTTCTGACTTTCTAGTTTTTACGCAAACAGATTTAATAGGAATATTGTTTTTAGCATTTGCAGTTCCTAAAACGACAACAATACTGTTAGAGGGAAAGTTCGTGCGATTGCAATTGTGGTCGGTTTTTCTTTTTTTTTTCTGTTCGTTTTGATTCGTATAGATATGATAATGAAATGATAAGATTTTATCCATGTGAAAATAAACAAGGTTTTCCAATAGTTTTCGGGCTTTCAGGAATGCATCAGGGCAAGGACGCTTCTCTACTATAATCAAATCATATTCACGGGGAGTTCAAGGCATTTTATTGGTTTATGACATTACGAATAGATGGTCTTTTGATGGTATACGCCGATGGCTTGCGGAAATTGATGAGGTTTCTGTGGAAGAGTTTAATTATACCATTTAAATTCAATTCCTTTGATAAATAAAGCACACCAGCATTAGGAGAAACTTTCTTAACCATTTGTTTTTGTTCAAACTGGTCAGTTCTGAGTTTCTAATATGAAGAGAAGTATGGAGATGTTTAAAGTTTGCAAATATGTATGTTTCCAGCATGCACCTGGTGTCCCGAGAATTTTAATCGGCAATAGACTTCACTTGGAGTTCAACCGAGCTGTTCCGCGTCATGAAGCAGAATATTTTGCCCGAAAGAGGAATATGCAATATTTCGAGGTCACTTTTTTTTGTCTCTTTTTACTCACCGAATTAGTAAATGAGTGCCGATACCGCACGGCGGTAGTCTTGAAAGAATGGAAAATAAAAGCTAAAAAAATTTGCAGATCTCAACATTAGCGTATTTTAATGTACATGAAAGTATCACGGAGCTAGCACGTTTGGTCATTTCGAGAAACGGAATGCAGTGGTTGTGGAAGAGTTCCCAAGGTTTTCTTAATGATATTTGAAAAGAATGGAGTATCGGAATATTTATGTTTTCGTACTTTAACTGATTATTCCGTATACCATTTAATACTAATAACTTGGCGGCTGTTTCAGTTGCCTCCTTGCAAGATCTCTGTTGTCGAGCTGTCGTAAAGTATATTTCAAATGTGCATGCTATTGATCGACTACCTCTTCCCACATTTCTCCAGTTAAAAGTGACTGTTCTTTGATTTTTATAGTTTACACAGGAAGTTTTTTTTTTGTAATAACATTATATTTGCTAGCTTGTTTTTGAGGACTGATAACTTGAAACTCCTTATTATTGATAGATGTTATGTTAATATGGTCAATGAGATGATTCTTGGTGAAAAACATCTGGAGAACAGTAAAACTCTAATAGCTTTGCAAACACTGCCATGACAAGCGTAATAAACTGCTGAATGAATCATGGACCTCGCATTGTTTTTACACTGAAAGTGGCATGTTGATTCTGTTTTTATTGGTACTAAAAATACCATCAGCTTGTTCACTTCAGTCATTCCTGTTGTATAATAAAAAAGGAATTATAATGTCTTATTTTTTCTGTAAGCCTTACATTACAATCCAGAACAGCATTACGACGGAGATTGAATTCTGTTTTGAATAGCACCTTTTGTCACATTCAACTATTCTTCATTGAAATATAACAGGGAGACATTTTTAGGTCGTTTCTTACTAAAATGGAGTACATCGAAGTTTTGCTTTTTTAAAATTGATAGTCTTCATGTACTGGAGTTTTGTAATATATCGTCATCATTTAGATGCTATGTTGTTTCAGGTAAGATCCTTCGCTTCTGGTGCGGATTTGTGTATGCACAGTGTTATACGGCGTCAGTATGCGACTCCATATTTCAGTTCAGCAAGTAAATACATAACACGTTTTGTACGAGCACGAAATACGAACACAAAAGATCGTTTGCGAAACGCGAACTGCGATTTGATGTGATGCAAAGTTCTCTAAGCTAACTGCATAAGTGGTTTGTTGTTTTTTATAAATTATTAGTTAGTCCAGATTTCAAGAGTTTAATGAAGGCTACTTTTGAAAGTTTCAGAAGGTTACTTTGTGATAATTTGGAAGGTGCTTCAACTTTTTTCCTGCTGATCTTTGCTAGAAAGTAACCCACTGACTCGAAGTTATTTCAGACATGCTGTTAAAGCAGTCGTACAGTACGAAGCTATCAGCCGCCATACTTAATCTTTTTTTTTCTGTGAAAATCATGAGAAATTGCTTCATTTTTTTGTATCACTGAAAGTTAATCTTATGTTACAGGTTCATTCGTTACTGGTTTTTTTCAGTTGCCACTGATCAGAAATAAGATCACTCTCACTCTAATAATATGAATTTAATTGCTGTTGGTTCTTAGAGTTATTTATGATGAATTGCTATTAGCAATTCATGTCTTTTACAGAATTCCTGAACACAGTTTAATTCTTGTTGAACTCTTAATCGTTTTATATGTGTCAATAAATTTGCATTACTAATGTAATTCATGTAGCTTTTTTATTGTTGTGAGATGTTCACTTTTCATATGCCGAGGATTGTACTATTACTCAGATATTGGACTGATGCTGAAAAGCAAAACTTCGGGCAAAATATTTGCATTTAACAAGGTTTTAGTTTGACGCTTTTGACTGATGCCCTACTTATCGAACTGATGTTATACATTTTAACTAGTAGAAATTCAAGGTCCTTCTAAGGGAAATACTTTTCCTATTTCTGGAAAATAGGTCCCGAAATGGGGCGAGAGAATATAAGAGCAGTAAATTAATCCAAGTTATGGCAGTTGTATCAGTTTCTCTCTACTTATGACGTGTATAATCTTTTAAACCCGTTTTCCTGTCAGTTATTTTCTGTGAAATTTTCTGTGAATTTAAAGTTAATTCGATTATTCTTTACACAAGAAATTAGTAACAGTAACATTAGTAGTAGCAAAGTACACAAGAATCTTAGTGGTCACGAGCGTTTTATTTTAATCAAAAGTAAACCCCTACTTAATCTTCCTTTGTTTTGTTTTTTCGAAGGAAAAATCCTGGTCCGTTATGCATAAATAGTAGGGGAAATCGGGATGTTCTGGAAAGTTACGGATGGTCGCTGTTCTGTGCGGAATATTCGTGTTGGTGTCACTAAAAAGGCTTGAAAAATAGCATGATAAGTGTAATAAGCTGCTGAGTGGATCGTAAAATTCACATTGTTTTAACAGGGAATCAACGGTTGAAATAACAAAGCCCTTACATAGAGTTTTGGCTTGTTCCAGTTTCATTGTGGGCATAGTACCGTTGTCTGGTGCGTGCGTCAAAATTACTGATTGATGCATAGTTCGCGCCTGAAAAATTTCAAGTTTTACAGCAAGTAGTTGAAGTCTATGTAGGGGAATCCTTCAATCTTAATGGAGTGTCTATGATATTGGAATATTCAGCAGCTCTTCGTAATTCAATAATAATCATCTATTAGCGTCCATTGTTTGTCTCCTTTTCATGATTGATTTATGACATGGTTGCATTCAAACATGCTGTTATTCTTTCTAAATCATAGCAACTTTGAATTATTCCCTCCAAGAAAAATGAATTTTAAAACAGAAAAAACTTGAACAAATGTAAAGAACTGTTCCTAAGGAATTGCTAGAAATATGACAAATGAACCTATACTTTTGGTAGTTTTATCTGCTTAACGATATCATACATATTACTATCTGCTTGCAAATTAGCCAGCCTAAAAAAATATCAGGCCAGTATGAGAACCATTCTTCTCACTTTATTTGAAAGTTAAACATTCTAGACACCAGATTACTGTCATGGTAATCGAGATTTGTCGAGAAATGCGAGTAAATAAGTGTATAAGCATATTCAAAAATTACAGACCTGAAGTGGCATTTGTTCCAAACAAGGCTATAGTTTTGTAATATCGGCAATTTTGGAAGTGGTATGTTCAGGTATGAAGAGTTCGATGCATGATACGATGATATGATATTTCATGTGGATGGACAACTTTTCTTGCTGAAGAAGCCAATGAACTTGATAAAGTGGACATTAAGACAAAAACGGCACGTTGTGCTTATAAATAATTCTTACTATATTAAAGTGCAACAATTAGATATGTAATCTTAACAGCTAGCTTAACGTCTTAGTTGTTAATTATTAATGCACTAAATTAAGACTTGCATTCCTCTTTAAGCATCCAAAATTTTCGTTATTTTTAGCATCCCTTCAATCCATTTGTTTCTATGCCACGCAATATTGGATGTAGAAAATTTACACACTCAACGCCAAGATTGCTATCTTTTTTCCTTTTCTTTTTCCCCTAGCTTCTTATTTGTCTTCATTCATCAACAAATACTACTGCAATATTATATTAGCAAAAATATATGATCCAAGTAACTGATGATTGTTATTGAAAACTGCACAACAAAGATTAATTTCTTCGTTCATTTAACATTCCCATGGAATAGTGATGACAAGCAATATTAATGATGACATCACTTTCAGGATAACTACCAATTTAACAATTCTCTTAACAAAATTCCTTCTTTTTTTTAAAGTGATTTGACATCAATGTTTTATTCTCTTGATAAATTGCACTACTTCCTCTACAGCATAAATGATTGACTTTTAAAGACAAATATTATTCCAGAAAAAGTAATGACAGGAAAGAAGTAAATCAATTATAAAAATAATTAATAAAAAAGGAAAAAAAAACCACAAAGTGTAGGAAATTCCTATGATATTTTTGAACTTTGCTATTTCTCGAGAAGTCACAATATCAGAGTAGAAAAAAAAGACGAAGTCGAGTTTCATGGATTTTTAAAATGAGATTTGTTACAACCTTTGACACCAAAAAGTTTTGCTAGTATTTGGGTTATTTTCATGACATCGAGCGTAATCTGGGGATACATTTCATTAGAATAAATCAACGATGAACGACTTTTTCTAACATTTGCTCTGCAAACATAACCCAAAACTAAATAAAGTGTCAATTTTTTAAATGCGATTATTCGCAATCGATTTGTACACTGGAAAAAAAAAATTTTGAATAAGTTGAATGAATAAGTTATTATTTTCAAGAAGCAATCGGCAAAAATGAATAATTTAAAAGAAGGTGAAGAGAGAGAGAGAAAGAGAGAGAGAGAGAGAAAGGAAAAGGAGTAAGGAAAAAGGAGAAGAGATAGGAGAATGGCAATTTATTTAATTAATATATATGTATCATGCGTATTGTTCAATTAAATGGGTAATAAACATAACGTCAAAAACTTTAAAGGACGGATAAATGTTGATAGTAGGAAAGTGGCTGATAACGCACATGCAGGATAGGATCATTTTGTGGAGAGAACATTTGAGAATTAGTTAATTATCGGTAATCATTTAACCATACCAATATCTGAACCTCCCGACCTTTCTTGCATTCTCTCCCTGATTGCCATCCTATAAGAGTAATATTTTTTCACATAAGGTAATGATGCCGACAAAAATGTGCGTAAAAACTAATGCAAAGTGTATTTGATTTATATCAAATTCTAATTTTTCTCGGCATTTGACTGAATAGCCGTGAACATTGTTTGTTTGTTTTTTCTCTCACCATTTTTTTTTTCCTTTTTTGAATGGCACTAAAAAATGAGTTAATTAGTTTAATGGGAAATCCGTCAGCCCTTCTGTATTACTACGTTAGTAACGAAATATTTCACTTTTTTTTTTAAAAAGAAAGAAATTTCATTAAAATTTGTGATATTATTTATGACGAGTCAATCTTAACCCTTCCTCCTCTTCCTTTTCCCTTTTCCACCCTCTCTTTTTCCATTCACCATCTCTTTCTCCTGTCTTCTTGCCTCTCCCTCACCTCCGCCCCTCCGCAGTGATTTTACCTGTGTACATAAAATTTTTTCATTCTAATATTTCATAATTCTATTATGTGATAATAAAATAGGAGAAATGGAAAAGGTGTGGTAGATTGAAATGACAGCTATCTTCCCTTCCTTTTTTACGTAACTTCCTTTATGATATCTTATACGTACACGTGCTCAAAATTACACATCGAATTCACTTCATATATATCAAAAAATGTGCTAATGTTTTATCAGAACTCTATTTGTCAAGGCCAATTTGTCTACCTTTGCTCCAAATGACGTATTGAAAGCTATCGACAGATAAGGTGCGTCATTGATGTAGAGGTAAATGCTTGACCATAGTTTTCTTCGTGGTGAAAGCGAATATTTCGCGGGGCAAAGCAGACTGAAAACTTTTCACCGATCAGTTACAAGCGGTTTCCTCGTCTCTTCCTTTTATTCTCCACACCTATCAGAAGAGGATTGTTGTAATTAATGATTTCATTCCAATAATTACAAAATGGTGCTGTCTTTCCCAACAGTTAATATTCACGTTGTAGGCAAGAAAGAAGGGAAAAATCACGGGCGCCGAATTGTCGCCATCTCAGTGGACAGCTGTGACCGATTATGTTTTACACTTTTCCCTACAAAAGTACTTGAAAATCAACCGCTGTTTTCTTACCTATATCTTTCACATTCCAATAATCAAAGTTGTTCCTCAGACTGAATCTTCTCACATTTGTAAGTCTATTGAGAATATGATTAGAATATTAAAAATTACCGCATCTTTGTTTTACTATTGTCAACATTATAATAATACTAAAAATAATGAGTGTTTTATGTTTTTAATGGAGATAAAATACAAGAGAAGAGTTTTACTAGTTCCTAAAAATCTAAAAATTCATTTTACAAAGCAGTTTTTTTTTCTACTCAAAAAAAAGAAAAAATAGAAAAAACCAATTGAGAAAATTACGATCAAAATTTGTTATCGTTCCAAAGTGAAACATTACGCATGCATTATACATAACAGAATAATTAGATAACCATAGAATATCCATTTAATATCATCAAATGAAACTATGAAATTCATTCATCTAGCAATTATTTTAAATTTCGTGAAAAAAGACGCTCAATACTCATATGTAACAAGCAAATGGATAGAATAAAGTGAAAGACTAAACGATCTATCAACAGTATAACATTTCTTCGGAAGCTAATGACATCAGCGCATAAGCGTAATGCGCTAACACCACAATCAAAAGATGTTATTCATTTTACATGTTTGAGCTGTCATTTAGCTTGTAGTAAAATGATAAATGATTAAAATATGAATCACTAAAAAAAGTGATGATATTGTTTCATTGAATGAAAAAATATATTTCACATTTTACCAAATTTGCTACATTTTTATATCACATATCTAATTATGGAATTAACAAATAAATTGATTCAAAAAATGAGATATCATTCAGGAATTTACCGTGTTTACAATATAAACAATTTTTACATGATATTAATATGCAAACATATAGAATGACATAAATAATGAAATGTGACGATTACAATATATGAAAAATGTTACAAAAAAGTTTGGAGAATTTTTAATTTCATTTATTCTTACTTGATAAAAATTTCCTACTATAAATCAATATATGTTTAAATTATTTGTTATATCACTGGATGGAGACAGTTTGTTTAAACTTTTTATTTAGAAAGCAACAGGAATTTCCGAATATATTCTGCAGGATTTCATTCTTTCCATGCATATCTTTTCCCTTTACTTGAATTATACGATGGATAGAAATGAATATTGGTATCATACTATTAAATTTTGTCAACCTAATTTCACAGAAATAGCCAATTTTCAATACGGAACTTAACGAATATTTTCGATTTCCATCATTAAAAATATAATATACCAATACTCTCACTGAAATGTTAGCTAAAACTTTCTGGCTCAAGTGATATCATTCACCATCAAATGGTAATCATTATCATTAGTAGAAACCGACGTGTAGCAGATATTTTAAATTTTAAACTATTGAAAAATTTCGTAAATTGTATAGTTTCCGTTGTAAATACACTAAATCGCATCATTTTGAAATCTGCAATACACAATGAAAGAAAACGCAGAAAAGAAAATTACGATAATCATAAACTAAGAAGTAATAAGTCTCAAACCTGCAAAAAATCTCGTGAAAATCATACGAGATGACTAAATAAAAATCTCCTGATTCTAAAAAGTTTCCCGAGTCTACTTTTTGCTGCTAAAGCAGCCATTGCATACCGGTAACCAGTCAGAGATCAATTATACAACGATATCTGATATGCAACTTCAGTACCGTACAAAAATACAGTGCTCCGTAGCAGGATAATGTAGAAGATAAGCGATAAATGAATTAGCAAGCAATATCATAATTTAAAAATTTTTGAAACTTTGTGACCAATGTGACAGGTAAAATCACCCTCATTACATTTAACTATTTTCATTTTTTCACACTTATAATTTCTATTTCCTTCCACTTCATTACCAGTCGTCATTTTCTGCTTACATCTAAGAATTTGACAGTGTTCTATAACAAAAACTAATTCGTAACATATAATAACAAATAAAATAAGCAGTGGATAAGAATTCAATCAAATTTCACCAGTGAGGATTGTAAGCGAATGGAATATAGGTTTTTGAAGTACCACTTACGGCTGCATTTGCAACAGCTGCTGCTGCAATTGCGCTTGCTTGAGCAAATTTCACTTTTTCAACTTCTGCTTCCTGAAGTCGCTTTGATTTCGCTCGCCGATTCTGAAAAAAAAAGGAACATTTTTATGATATTTGCTTACTTATTTTTAGATACAATTTCAAATTTTCCAAAAAATTTTTTGAAATAACTAATGCTGCAAATTTATTTATCCGGAAAAGATTTTTTAATCATTTTAGCAAAAATAACGAAATTCATCACTTTAAATTATTTAAATTTTAAGTTAATTTATTAACAAGTATAATACTGTAATCTATTTCCGGCAAGTGGTGCATGTTTGGATGTCCGGCAAATGTTTGGAATAAGCGGAAAATATACGAAAATTTCGAAAATATCATGATAATAGTTGATTCAGTTTTCACTCATTTTCCTTCTTCAATTGCATTACATTGTGGAACTTTTTTCGCTTTGAATACATAGTTTCGAAAATGATACTATAAGGTGAAATTTATCAAAAGCGTGAAATCATCAGTACCCAGCACAGTTAAACAATTTCTTGCGCATGTTAATCCTTTAGTAAATTTTAATGATTCGATGAGTTTGGCTTTTGATGATTTAATGAATGCATCATTGTGTTGGAATTTCACTTTGCTGCATGCGCATTTTTTAATGAAAATTTGATAAATTAAAATTTGTGTTTCTAATTTACCAAAAAGTATCGACAATGCAAATGTGTGCGTTTGTGATTTAGCAGCTGTGGAAAGTATGGGTGGTATATGGAGGCCAATTCTTTTGCGTGTCACCCAGCAGGATGTCTCACACGATTTGCGGGCAAAGGTCGTCCTCGGCACGACAGAAGTTTCAAAGAAAGGGCAAACAATTAGAAGTTTATATGCAAAACGCATATTGCCAATTCAATTCTTTTCTGTAATTTTAAAATTTCTAGTAACTTCAAAATTAATCGAATTTTGCATGAAACTTAATGTGTGCAAAAATTCAGTCCATAGCAAAGTGATACAGTACATTCGATTTTGCCCCTGACTGTATTACAATTTAACATGATTACGATATATGATATAAATGTATCATTAGAGGAACTATTGCAGAAATTCAACAATTAGCTTAAAGTAATTCATTTTAAATAGGAATGAAAAAGGAAAACATCTATTTGCATACACTGACAGATGAAAACAGCATAGGCGACATTTGTCAAACTTTGTTAATGCAATTGAACAATATTACTCTCTCTGTTCATAAAACAGATTTTAATTCTCGAAATAAGCTTTTGATTTAGAAATGAGTGAAATTAGGATGGTGACATGAATGGATGGCAGGAATGGGAAGAATGAGAATAATAAAAAAGCATTAATTGAGAAAGCCATCCATCATAAATCAGTGGCACCGTTGGATTATTCTTCCCTATTTACACCATCAACTATCATTTGTTTTCATTTTTTCCATTTTCCCGAATCACACACATACATACACAAACATACACACATGCACACACACACACACACATACACATACATACATACATATACATGCAAACACCTGTTTCCACAACACGATGAGCACATTTAATTCATCATGCATTATTGCTATTCCACTGATTTTTCATGGAACCTTTGCCCCCTCCTGCTTCTTCTCCTATTAGTCTCCAATCTTCTTTTTAACTAATCTCTGACCTCTAATTACTACAAATGAAATTCATCATCCATTCTCTGTAGGAGAAAAAAAAGAGAGAGGAAGAAAAATTCCTTAGCTGTAAATGTTAGAAGCAAATATTTCAAGTTGTGTATTAGATATGCGACAAAGTTACAATAATGGTTAACATTTGAAGAATGAAGAACGTCCTATGGAATTAGATTAAAATACTTCATCCGAATATGAGATGATCATCATCATGGGATGTTATGGATCGCTAAGCCAAATAATCCACATTTTATACAATTTTTCGCTACCAAAACAACAAACTTAATAAATCATAGCTAACAAGATCGATCTATCTATGCTATAATGATACAAGTTCATTTCGGACATACAATTGCATCACAGTAATGATCACTTACTTATTTCTACTAATCGCTTCTACATTAACAGGACAGAGAGATAGATATAGAACTCGTATGCATATTCCTTATTAACGTCTTATTACACGTAATTACGTGGTACGTCACTTTTATAGTGTTACTTATAATTCTTAGTTTACTATTTGTCTGTTTTCTTGGTTATCTACAAAATTTGCATGTATTCTTGCTCATTTTAGGAATCATAAATTACCGTACCATCGAAATGAACACATATTGAAGAAGATTTTGTATGTCTGCGTGTGTCTGTGCGCATGTGTGAATGTTCCTGCGCCAATGTCAGCAGTACCTACCCATCGACGTCTGATAATATTTGTTTAGGCGCATTTCGTCTATCATCGTCTGCATACATATGTATATCCTTGGACATCGAACTCTGTATCTGTCTATGCTATTTAGTTAGCGTCATATATATACATGTGTGTGTATGTGTGTGTGTGTGTGTCTATGGGGTATGCGTCACCAATGTCATACTGTACCTAATGGCATATTTCAATATTGAAAAGCATGGATTGAATTACAAACTTTCTAATATAATATATGTTTTGTAAAATTTGAAACTAAAATTTATAGCAATATTGGATAATAATTTTGAAATTGAAGAAAAGTAAGATGTGATTAGAAAGAGAAGCACAAGTGAGGAGACATGATATGGATAGAATTGCACCTTTTTCCTCTCTCTTTTCTTCCATCTTACCCTTTGAAGAAAGTGGAAATAGAAATGATTGGATCAAAACATAGGTCAGATCCAAATATTGACTAAAATTAACTTTAACTTTATTTGAACGTCACAGAGAAAAGAAAATGACCCCATCGGCCTTATCATCAAACATTTGGCTGGAAGCAGTAACGAAAAGCGATCAGTTTAAACATGAATTGATGCAATTGCTAAATTAAAATCTAAAAAATTCCTGTCCTATTTGAAACTTTGAGGTAGATATTGAAAAATGGGAATAAAACGACCTTGCAATGATTTTTGTTTTCGAAAAAACAGCATTTTCGAGAGAACAATGCTACGCAGTGATAAGGTGATAAAATAAGATATATGACGTAACGTCACTCGTTAAAATGTTCACCCATATCATTTTCAGGTAAATCAATTATGTTAAGCGTTTTTATAAGGAGGTAAGGGAGATTGAAAAGTATAGAATAGATACCACTTGGTTATATGGCTTAAAATTGTTTATTCCGCTGCGGAAACAGTTTATAATGAGCTGTTATTTGGATAAAATTAATATTTAATGAGGAATTAACATAATGAGATGTATTACCTCGTCTTGTTTCTAGAATTCTCCGAATTCACTCGACAAAAGATCAAAGATAGCGCCAGTGATTGCTTAATCGTGGATAATATCCATATACTCAAAAAATTTGTTTCCCTTCTCATCACCATTTAATGGATGCAAAACATTACATATTCAAAACTTTTTTCTCCCTGACCTTCTAATCCTTCTGTCTTCCGGTTACTTTCTTGTCTCCCCTCCCAGTCCCCACTGTCCCAACTCTCTAGGGGTGCCACTTTCAGCTAACGACCATTACGACCATTATCCATTCATCATTATTTAAATGCACTTTTCAGCAAATAATTTAGGATAATTCATCATCATCTGTAATTATCAACGAGTTATCAACAATTTAAGTCCCTAGAAATGCCTTCTATCAAATATCCACTCTCAATTTTAATTTCACTATTTTAGATAATTATTATCTAAGAGGACTGTTGCGAAGTAAATATCGATATCCTGACAAAGTGCTTTTGATTACACATTATTGAATATCCACTAGCCGACACTGTCACTGATATAATCAGTGCATTGATTGATATCTTAGAGAAAATGCATTGAGTAAGGTGCATAAAGTGCCAAGATTTATTATTGTTGATAAGGAAATTATAGGTTATTTAGGGTAAATTGAATGATCCTACAAAAATAGAGAGATATAGATCGTTTTTGTCAATGGGTATTTTGAATGCATATTATCTGTCGTGAAAGAAAGACGGAATTTTACGAGCCTATTACTATATTATAAAATGTCAAAGGTCAGTGCGAATTCAGATCGATAAGCTAACAATGACTAACAAAAGTTGTATTTATACAGTAATACTCCGTTCTATGACAGAGAAATGCTGCTAAAATCGAGTTTTTAAACGATGGTAACACTTCAGATTAAATAATTGATATGATAGAATGTTATAGCATGTACTATACGGATATAGCAACATCTTGAGTTACGATGGATAATCACTTCGTCATCACCTTATAAATCTGGATTTTCAACAAAATTTCGATACTTGAAACTTTTTTCTAAAGCAATTAATTCAATTTAATTTATTTTTCACAATTCTCCTCCTCATTCGCTAAATTTCACTTCCTATGAACAAGTCACTAAACTCAAAGCTACCAGCATTTTTGCAATATTTATTATAGTTGCACCATAACAGTGAAAGTGGGAACTTCAAAACTAAGCAAGTGCTAATATTATCATTATATGCGAAAATGACAATATGAAAATATCAACGAAATACTACGAGAATTAGTATACATATGATAAAAAATGAAATATCACTACAAGAATGCTTAAATTGGATGGACGTATGAGAGATGAGGATACGGATGGAAGATATTTACCTGAAACCATATTTTGACCTGTGTTTCGGTAAGCTGCAAGGATGCGCTGAATTCTGCTCGTTCAGCAATTGATAAATATTGCTTCTGTTGAAATTTTCGTTCTAGTGACAGCAGCTGTTGTGTGCTAAATGGTGTCCTAGGTTTACGGTTATTCTTATGCTTCCGTAATAAGCATTTGGTTATGCCCATTGCCGCTAAACTTTTGTGTTCAGCTGAAAGAACAAATAAACAAATGATTGAATCAATAATTAAATGAATTACCTCTTATCAATCAGTTATGATTTTCATGATATTTCACTTGAAGGAACCAGAAAACTGGTTGATATAATGTCGTCCAGGAGATGAGGATAATAATAATTAAAATTTGTTACTTACGAGGAGAGGAAGATTGTTCTGACGAAGTTGCTTGCCAAGGGTAATGTGCGAGGAACGAATCAGTTGTTGAGCCGGGACAATTATCTGCGGAAGTACCACTAGGTATAGAATGAATATAAGTAGGCAGCAGAAACATTCCAGTTGGATCAGTTGCTAACGAATACCCGGAACTCGATGTCTCAGATTGCGAAACTCGTGAAATAGATGGGATCGTAACTACGGAAGTTGTAACAAGCGGGTTCACCGGCGATGGTTTAGGAATTTTTTGAGAAGGATCGCTAAATATAACTATTTCAGTATAACTGATTAATAAAGATTACAAATTAATCATTAAAAACAATTAATACAATCCTTGCTATTAAGTGCACATATAATAATTACGTAACATACAAATTTAATAATTTGAAAAAAAAAGATACACCTGTGAGAAAATGAACTACACGACAATATATTTTCAACACTGAAGGACGCTTTCTTGGGTGTTTTGCTGTTTGATTTCGACAGTCCAATAGTACACATCGGCTACGGCTGTTAAGTCGCTGAAAAGATAGTAAAAATTATAAATAAATTATTCTAAATGGGGTACGTGTGAAGGTAATCCGAAGACTTGATGCTTAATGTTGTTTACTATGTGATAATATTTTGCAACTTATGACTATAAGTCATAATATGAGTATGTATAAATAAAAGTGATTGTGCGGATGGGTAATGAATTAGTTCAAATCAACAAAAAAAAAAATTAGTTACTCAGTGTCAAAAGTTACGTTATCGAATTGAATGCATGCAAAACAATAACATGAAGGCGGTCGCAATTTTCGGGTACAAATGGTACCATTTTAGTATTTTACACAAAAGTTGAGGGCGGCAAGTGATAAAACCGGTATGAGACAATAAAAAAAAAAGAAAAAAATAGCATCGAGGCCCATCCCATCCAAATAAATCCAAATATAGAAATGCCGTCGGACTCATACCAATCGCAGTTACTTGCAGTGAGTTGGCAAACGGACTGCAGTAGCAGTAGCAAACTTGTTCCACCCTCTACCGTTTACCAAAAACGATGAATGGTACCTCCCACACCCGCCTGATTTGCTTTACTTTCAACAGTTTTATTGTGTTGCTCCTGCTGTTAACAGCACCATCATCTGATGCAAGAGCATGAATGATGATGATAATGATGAGGACGATAATGACTACAATTATGATCATGTTACTTTATTAAGGGTGTTCATAGTGGGTGTGATAATGTAATGTTAATTGTAACAACGGTTATGTAAATGTTAATGGTAATTATTGGGGTTATAATAGTAATGTTAGTTTAATGTAACTGCTAAAAGATCGGTATTGATTACAGTTTATGATAGCAATAATTCTTGGAGGTGGCGGAATTCCATATGACAGTAAAAAGCATCAATGCATGAGATGAAGTATCATGGAACTAGAGAGTTGACTGAGAAGTGAATGAAGAAGGGTACCGCTGTCTACATAATACCAACCCATCCATCCTCCAACCATTATCATCCAATGGGATTCTGCTCCTCCTCTGGGAAACAGATCTAATAAGTGAAATTGATGGGTCATTATAATTGCCACTTGCTCCTAAATGCTTTCTTCTTCATTTTTAACAACTTTCAAATAGCTTACTGAAATGCTTAATTGCTTTTTTCTAATGCTCATTCCATAGATGGATCTCAGTTGTGGACAAGTAACATAGTAAGAATTCTATCATCATTATCTCCTCTTTCACTTCCGCTCCTTCCTTTCATCAGAATTTGCCTTCTGTTTTCTCAAGTTTATACAAGGTCCTTAGCTATACAATGACAATAGCGGTTGATGCAATGTTGGGAAACAATCTTATTGACCTGATAACTTGGTATCCAGTAGTTCTGATAAAATATAACATTGTAAGTTTGCTTTGACCAGTAAGCTGACCTTGGTTATGAATGATGTCAACTTTTTGAGATAGCGCTATTGTATTGCTATTTTGGGAAATTCAATTTAACGGCGATAGCTCATTATTTGTTTTGGATATAAACTACTAGATCCAATTCTCTTTCTCTTCGTCCTCACCATCATTATCTACATTTTTCCATAAATCTTCATTTTCATTCCAGCTGTTTATAAGTTTTTTTTTCTCATTCATCTATTGTTTCTGAGAATATACCAAATATTGAAAAGTAAAAAGATGGAAATTAACATATAACAACGGTAAAATCGAAGCAGTCTCTACTTTGCACAATGCTACCGTATCCAGCTATTGCTAGTAGTTATCAAAAATGAAGCTGATTAATAAAGCTTAGGATTGCGCATGTTGATATGACACGTTGGCACCAACTGGCAAAGATGCAGAGAATTGCTTTATGCGCTTTTATTACATACAAGAAATGAATTAATTAAGCAGCTGGTGCCCTCACCAAATTGCCATTAACCTTTCCTTATTGTAATTTAATCGCCTTCAAAATTTCCTAATTACCTAATTTGAGCAATGACACCTCCCAGGCTTGTGTTGACCTTTTTCTTTTACCGGATTTACCGTGGATAAACAAACTTCCTTGAAATGATTTCATCTCATTTGTTTGTCTTTGTATACACATCAGGAAAAATGACGGAAATCAATGAACTTTTGAGCTTAAAAAGAAAAATAAAGAATTGAACAAAAAAAATCAGTGAAAACAAGAAGAATTTAATTACAGAACAGCAAATCTTCCTTTAAACTTTATGTGATTGCGGGAATTCTCTCCAGTTTTATGAATTTATGGGATAATTATGCATTTGACCCTTTAAATTCCATTCAAATATATTTGAAATTTGCTGCGAACCTAAAGCAAAGATACTGTACTCCATATTTAGTTAAGATCTCATCATACAAATGCTTAGGTTGTACCATGCAAACTTAAAAATTGACAGAACTTTTACTTACTAACTTTCACATTGCATTGAAATAGCATTTAATTTACGATGTTGATTGATAAGCATGAAGTTCAAAATAAATATAAACCTAACTTTGTTGAGTGATTGCTGAAATTTTGCTAATGCAGATAATCTATTTGTTTCGTATAACTAAAGCTTTTTCAAGATTTATTGCGTCTACACCATCATTATAACGTGAAAAATTAACAGGTGTTGTGTTGTGAGCTGACAAATTGGTAAGAAACTGTCTGTTGTTCGTTTGTTTGTTTTCATTAAGGAAACTAATTCACTAATGATTTATTAATGAATAGTTGCTGACAAAAAAAAAAAAAAAGGAAAAACAAACAAAGG